>NC_050177.1:34733803-34951303 GCF_008315115.2 Sander lucioperca
CGAAAAAAGTGATAAAAAAGTAATGTTAAAAAATCACAGTATATCAAAAAAAATCATAGTATAGTATGTCGAAAAAAATGATAAAAAAAAATCATAGTATAGTATGTCAAAAATAGTGATAAAAAAATCATAGTATAGTATGTCAAAAATAGTGATAAAAAAGTCATAGTATAGTATGTCGAAAAAAAGTCATAGTATAGTATGCCAGAGAAAGCCTGGAAGAACATACAAACTCCACACAAAAACAACCTGCCTGGCCTGGGAATTGAACTTCGGTCAGTCTGCAGTGCCTATTTGCCTGGTGCTTGTAGGAGCGGTGCCAACCACTGAGCCACTCCTCCACCAAATATATGTTGAAAACAGTGACAGCATAGTATGTCGAAAAAAGCCATTAAAAAGTAATAGTATAGACCTTTTTCACGGCAGACACGTTGACATGTCATAGTAGGAAAATCACAGGTCTATTCAAAACCATTAATGATGGCTGCATTCCACTTAGGAGAGGCCCTGGTGTTGTGCATGCTAACTCACTGAAATAGCTTACTGAGACACTTGATAGAATTGAGCCATTGTTAAAGTTATCAATTTCAGCTGTGCTTTTCCTACTATGACAAGTTAAAATGTCTGCTGTGAAAAAGGTCCATTGTATGTTGAAATAATCAAAGTATAGTATATCCACAAAAAGTGCTTTCATAGTATAGCATTTTGAAAAAAAGTGCTAAAAAAGTCATAGTATAGAATGTTAACAAAAAGCCATAGTATTGTATGTCGAAAAAGTGATGACACATTATACTTTGGCTTTTTTTCAACATACCATACCATACTATGACTTTTTAATGTCTTTTTGACATACCATGACTGTTTTCAAAGTATTGATTGGTGGCAGAGTGGCTTAGTGGTTAACAATGCTCCCACTGTCAAGTTGGTAACTGCAGTCTCTGACCCAGGTTGTGCTAGCCATTTTTGTGTAGAGTTTGCATCTTCTTCCAGACTTTCTCTGCCATACTATACTATGACTTTTTAGCACTTTTTTTGGACCTACTATACTTTGACTATTTCAACATACTATTCTTTGACTTTTTAATGTTTTTTTTTTGACATACCATCCCGTGGCTGTTTTCAACATATTTATTTGGTGGAAGAGTGGCTCAGTGGTTACTACTACTCCTACAAACACTAGCAAATAAGCACTGCAGACTCTGACCCAGGTCCCAGTCTGAGCTGGCTGTTTTTGTGTGGAGTTTGCATGTTCTTCCAGGCTTTCTTTGAAATACTATACTATCATTCTTTTCAACATACTATGACTTTTTTCGACATACTATGACTTTTTTTTAATCACTTTTTTTATCGACATGCTCTACTATGACTGTTTTCAACATTTTCCACTGGTGGAAGATGGGCTTAGTGGTTAACACTGCTCCAAACACCTGGTTTTTGTTGGTTCGATTCCCAAATTGGGCTAGCCATTTTTTTGTAGCATTTTCTTCCAGACTTTCTCTGGCATACTATACTATGACTTTCTTTGACATACTATACTATGACTTTCTTTGACATACTATACTATGACTTTTTTTGATTAAAAAAAATTGAAAAAAAAATGATTAAAAAAGTCATGATATAATATGACAAAAAAATCATACTATAGTATGTCGAAAAAGTGCTAAAAAAGTCGTAGTATATTATGTCAAAAATAGTCATAGTAGTATAGTATGTCGAAAAAGTGCTAAAAAAGTTGTATATTATGTCAAAAATAGTCATAGTAGTATAGTATATTGAAAAAGTCATAGTATAGCATGTTGAAAAAACTGCTAAAACAGTCATAGTATAGTATGTCTAAAAAAGTTATAGTATAGAATGTAGTAAAAAGTGATACAAAAGTCGTATTATAGTATGTCAAAAAATATCCAAAAACGTCATTGTATAGTATCTCGAAAAAAGTCATAGTATAGTATATCGAAAAAAAGTCATACTATGGTATGTCAAAATAAGTGATAACAAAGTTAATGTATAGCATGTTGAAAAAAGTCATAATATAGTATGCCAGAGAAAGTCTGGAAGAACACGCAAACTCCACACAAAAACAGCCAGCCTGGGAATTGAACCTGGGTCAGAGTCTGCAGTGCCTACTTGCTGGTGTGGTGCTAACCACTGAACCACTTTTCCACCAGATAAAGTATGTTGAAAACAGTCACAGCATAGTATATCACTATTTTTGAAATACTATACTATGACTTTTATTTTTTTCTTCGATATACTGTACTATGACTTTTTTAGCACTTTTTTCTACATAGTATACTATGACTTTTTGTCATACTATACTGTGACCACTGTTTTCGACATGACTAGTATTTTTTGATGTACTATACTGTGATTTTTTTTAAAACTTTTTTCAACATACTATATTATGAATTTTTGATCACTTTTTTGACATACTAAACTATGACTTTTTTGTCATACTATACTATGACTTTTATCACTGTTTTTGACATTCTAAACTATGACTTTTTTTACATATACTGTACTATGATTTTTTAACACTCTATAATATCACTTTTTTCGACATTCTATACCATGACTTTTTTCTATGTACTATACTGTGACTTTTTATGACTTTTATCAACATACTATATTTTGACTTTCACTTTTAATATCTGGCTCTTAAGCTGCTACTGCTCCACTGTGTTCACCAGCTAGTTGCTAACTTTGTCTGTCTATTCTTTGGTGTTGGACAGGCAGTGGACTTTTAGAGCTTGTTTTTTGCTTAAAACAGCTGCCGCTGACCAGTAAGACTGAACCAAAAGAGTAAAGTTGTAGACTGAAAAATCAAAACCAGCTGAAAGATTCTAAAAAGCTCTGTCTAGCTGAGGGGAACTGCTATGTTGGCTCCCTTCACATCACACACAGTCATTTGATCTATTGTGCATATACAAAATATTGATTAGCAGCTATAAACTAGTCTGTTCATGTCTTTAAGAAGAACAAGAGAAGGAACATCTACAGTCATCGAACATGTTCTGTGTAGCATCAAAGGTTAAAGGAAAGAGAGCAGAACTACAGAACAACCTCTTCTTTAATAATACATTACATTCAAGGCAAATGATACATCCTTCCCAATACATATTCAGCAATGCAATCATTGGCTCTTTAAATAAATAGAAATTTGAAATCTTGAAGTCAGTGCACAACATTGAGGAAAAAACACTTAACAGTCAATGTGTAACATAGTCTGCAAACATTCTGCATTTCTGCACAATATACACCTCCAACTAGTGCTGCTAAAACCAACATAAAAAATAGATCTCAAAATAAGTTTTTATATATATATATGTTCTTACTGTCTTCATAGAAATATTGGGCTTTCGGTTCGTATTAACAGCAATATAGACTTTGAAGGATTTTCTCAAACGACAGAAATTGCACAGTAGTTAAATAATCCAAGATCACCATTTTCAAAAATATTTTACACACATAGTAAACAGTCAGTCTTTAACATGCAGTATGAAATTGCACGTTGTCGTCATGCCACAGAGGGGGCTATTTCAAGGCTTTGGTACACAATGTCCTGATTGGAAGAAAAAGCTCTGCTACGGGCCCCTGTTCCCCCGGCGACCCTCGTCCGTCGCCATTGCGGCAGGGTGGTAGAGTTGAGAGGATGTAACGAGGTACATCTACACCACCGCCCGTTCCTGGGATCAAACTAGTAAATCGGAGAGCTGGATGACTACAGTACACTTCAGAATTGGGGAAGACTCTTGGCACTTGAATCACAGGTGCAGGTCCGTGCTGGATGACCAATCATATGCAGCTCGGTTGGACGTTTTGAGGAGACGAGGAGGGTGGAGATAAAGGGTCACACTGATGAGGGGGATTGGAAACAGTATCAAAAATGTCCCAAATCCTCTCAGATACAAACATGAATGTACTCTGTGCTGTTACTGCGAAGCCAGCACCAACCTAATACTGATTCACTGAACACTAGAGAAAGTTTGTCGTTGGAATCCGCTTCTTCTCAGACCACAGATTTGTTATTTAGACCAACCCAGTCCAAGCACGTTTTATTTTCAGACGCTAGACTTTAGGCAGGAGGAGAATGAGGTTCCACATGGACAATTGCAACCACATTTCCTGACAGTATAGTGCTGAATGCAATAAAAAGTCTTCATGATGCTTTAGAGCAGTGAGCATGTTTGTCTCTAGTTCCGAAGAAAGACATGGATTAATGTAAAGCACAAGGCTGGTAATAGCTTTTTTTTTTATTTTTAATTAATTAAATTAATTAATAATATTTTTTTTACTACTGTCAACAAATCCCATGAAAAGACCCAAACCATCAATAAATGTATCCTACTAACAAGTGTTGTGTGTGTAGCCTTATAGGTTATTCCTTGCCACTGAAGCAGTAATAACCTTAGCTTAAAGACAGAGAATCAAACCATTCTGTAAAATACTAATTTTAAGATACTAATTAAGGTACTTTTAAGAGAAATTACTCTAGTGTTACGACATTATCTAACAAATATAAAAAATATCAGAAAATTAAAAGTCTCTTTCAATACATCCAGGGAGAAGGGTGACATATTCCCACAAAAGAATAATTGTAAAATCAGGGGAAAACCTGCTGCTTTAATACTAAGAACAACATCAAGTGCATATTAATCCACCACTGAAAATAGTCCCCAATAAATTCACTATTTACTCTTGTTCATATTGCTTCAAAACTCAAGGGACCAGTTGTTTTAGTAAATTACTTAGCCTTTAATAAAATGCTGTTTTTGATACTCAGTTTTTCTTTAGTAGGAACCAATGGGCATGAGGCTGAGGCAACAGAGAATTGGAAAGGTTTGGTCTTTTCATTGGATTTGTGGACAATAACAAAAAAAAATCTAGAATAATGCCAGTCGTATTCTTCTTATTAAGGAATATCCACATTTAGATACAGGTAAATATACTCAATACATGTTACTTTCTTTCCATTCTCAAAGGTGTTTCTTAATCATGTGTCATTTTTCACTTTCTATACATTCTTTCTCTCAGCCTGTTGTGTCTACTTCTTACCAGCCACAACTCTATAATACTCAACTTATTAGAAAAATGTGTCCTTGAGTCAGTGTTTCTCAGCTCAGTGGCCTTTGAAACTTCAGCCAACTTTGCAGAAGCTAACCGAAACAGGGTTTTAGAAATACTGAGGTCAGGAGTCCAAATTCCCCTCCAGTGAAACTCAATCAATCTAAGAAATCTTTGACCAGCCACAAACTCTTCACAACATTTCTTTAAAGTTACGTTTAAAAGTTGTAAATTGCATTTCCTAACATAATGGTCTAGAAGCTGTTGGATAATACTAAATCCCTTTAAAACAGTTACTTTTAAGATATTAATTTAAATTAAAAAAAAATCAGCCTTAAAAACCTGACATGTCGTAATATGTGTTTTTATAATAGAATGTTAATTTATCCTCTGGACACCCCAAATTCCCAGAAATATT
Organism: Sander lucioperca; assembly: GCF_008315115.2. Classification (NCBI taxonomy): domain Eukaryota; kingdom Metazoa; phylum Chordata; class Actinopteri; order Perciformes; family Percidae; genus Sander; species Sander lucioperca. The sequence continues at coordinate 34,739,286 of NC_050177.1, forward strand.
ACCAAGCGGGCGCCTGGGTAGCTCACCTGGTGGAGCGTGCGCCCATATACAGAGGTTTACTCCTTGACGCAGCGGCAGTGAGTTCGACTCCGACCTGTGGCCCTTTACTGCATGTCATTCTCTCTCTCTCTCTCTCCCTTTTCATATCTTCAGCTGTCCTATAAATAAAGGCCTAAAATGCCCAAAAAATAATCTTTAAAAATAAAATATTATCAAAGCCATGACCTCAGCATCCCCAGTGGTAGCTATGTCCCTGAACAAAAACCATGGTACTACTAAATAGAGATGCACATGTTTTATATTAAAATAAGGAGTAAGGCCTGTGTGCTTTTGTCTTTACTGTTGTGCTCTGATGCTATGTGTCTTCTGTCTTGGAACAAGGATTAAACATGCATTAACCACTGACTAACATGCTCAGGAAAATTGGCTGCAATTCATCCAGAGTTTCTCGACAGTTTGGCCTCTCGTGGCGCCTCTGGCCCCCACCAACTCTGGTGAGGCTTTCACAGGCACCATGAAGGAAATCCTCCCAAAAAGTGCAACTAAGTACCTTGGGCTGTTACTGATAAAGGCAACATTTGTGTGGTAATGAACTCCTGGACATAAAGAAAACTGGGGGTAAAAACACACATGCTTGTTGTAGAAAACACTCATGAAAAGGTAGTTGGCACAGTCCATTTGGTCACTGAAAACTTTGTGGCTCCTCTGACAATGTTGTATGTAAATCCTGCACTCCTTGTGGCCTCCACTGGCATTGCATGGAATAATCTGTCAAACACTGAGAAAGCTGAAGCCTTCCAGACAAGCATCCAAAATGTTCGGTTCAGAGTTAGGAAAGGAGTGACACGTTAGAAAACTGAAGTATTGATAGAACCAGTGTTGTTTCAGAGTGTGTGAGTGTGTGTGTGTGTGTGTGTGTGTGTGTGTGTGTGTGTGTGTGTGTGTGTGTGTGTGTGTTTTAATTAGGGGTGCACCGATCCGATATTAAGATCGGATATCGGTCCCGATATTGACGATCCAGTTTTTTTCCCCTCTGTTGCACGTGTGTCGCATGCTGGAAGAGTTGAGTGTACAAATAAATAAGAATTAAATACATTACATCTATGTTATTTTGTCTTAGTTAGGAAAGTCTGGTGCCTTTAGTCTCTTCCACATGGTGGAAGGAAGGTATAAGGTGGAAGGTACAGTGTATTATTAATTCAACAATGGTATCGGATCGGTATCGGGTATTGACAGATACACAAAGCCCAGGCATCGGTACCGGGACTGAAAAAGTCGGATCGGTGCATCCCTAGTTTTAATGCACGCACACAACCTCTATAGGACTGGGGAGACTCAAGAATGTGTTCACAGTGTGATCAAACTCACAAGCATGCAGACAAATCCACATGTCTGTACGGACACCGTGGGCATTCCATGTGAAGGTAAATGTAAACAGATCGAGGCCGAGCTCCGGAGCCAGGCCGCTCTGGAGCTCGGCCACTCCGGAGCCAGGCCGCTCCAGAAGCACTTCTGGCACACTCCCAGGGCCTTCATCTGGGCAGGGAGGAGACCTGGACTCCCTGGACCTGCTCTGGATAGGTGAAGGCCTGGAAACACTCTCTGAGGGATGAGAGGAAGAGCTGAGTGTCCTGTAGTCAGACACTCTCCCTCTGCATCCTCCCATTCCTCCTTCTTCTCTTCCTCTATAGTCACTTGTTGTCCATCAGAGACTGGACTTTGTGCACCAGCTCACGCGCTATCTTCAAGATATGTTGGACATCATGACGCTCAGCCATCTCTGTGGATCAGACACACTATGAGAGAGGCAACTACAGAAATATTAAATACAGTTTACACATCACCTCAATTCAATTGAATTTTATTTAGAGTGTCAAATTATAACAGAGGTTATCTCAGGAAACTCAACAGATTAGGTCTAGACCACACTCTGCACACTATAATTTACAACTTCATGAACAACCACATCTTCAATATGGCCGCAGGCTTAACAGCCCAACTTCGAGTGTGGTTGTTTAGAACAGGTATAAACACTTTTGCCTTTAGACGGGGTCGGACGACACTTTGTATGAACTAGTTTGGTTGAAGCATACAGGTGCCTTTAGAATGATAGATGTTCAGATGTACACTCTGATGGGACTGAAGTCTGACTCATGACAGGATAGTGAGGAAATAAGTAATCCACAAACTGTAAATACAGCACACACTATACTGTGTGTGTGTGTGTGTGTGTGTGTGTGTGTATGTCTCTTACCATTGAAGAACTTAATGATGTCAGTGAAGTCCATGTTGTTGTCCACGATGATCTCACGGTAGACTGTGACCAGGGCCAAGGCCAGAAAGAGGACAAAGTGCTGCGAGGAAATCCTGGGAGCCACCCAGATCACCTCCCACACTGCAAACACATCCTCGTACAGGAGCTCTGCACACACACACACACACACACACACGCACACACACACACGCAAAACACATTTTCATCGTCAGCATATTTGACTCAATGTCTTGCCCCTTGCCATGTTCCCGTGGTCCTGATAAAAGGGTTTAGACGTTTTAGACAATGGTCATTTTTATCACCGAGATACCTGACTTTAAGGAATTCTTGCTTTTATCAGTAATAGTTTTTGAAATAGTTTAAGTTCTTTTTTTTTAAACTATTTATTACAACTCTGTTATTGTTGTTTTAGCTTTATTGTATTATTCTCCCTTTTTTATTCGTTGTGTAAGGAAGACTAGCAAAGCAAGCTTTTTATTGCATGGTGGGAGTTGTCTTTACTGTGCATTTGACAATAAACCTCTTGAATGGCTTGCATTTTGAATCAGAAAGATTAGATATGGTGCAGCTGAGAGGAAGAGAAATGAGAGGAAGAGACATGTCACAAAGGTGTTGAATCTGTAACATCATGAGGACATTGTTACCATGGTATAACCTCTGTTGAATGGTAGACTTCACGAGGATGTACATATATATACAGTATGTAGCAATTGACTCACTTCCTGAAATGGTAGTAATTACACGTCTTGCATTTATTCTACTCATGTTTGTAAGAGGTTTCCACCCGTTTACGCTGCAGATGGTTTTGCTGCTAAGCACTTCTTTTCTGCTGCTCAGTGGTAGAAGTTCTCAGGTCTTGTACTCAAGTACAAATAGCAATACAGCAGTGCAGAAATACTCTGTTACAAGTAAAAGTCCTGCATTTAAGAAAAAGTACAAAAGTATTAGAATCTAAATATACTTAAACTACCAAAAGTCATTATGCAGAATGGCCCATTTGAGCATAATAGATATTATATAATCATTTTATAATTATTGGTGCATTTATGTGTAAGGATCATTTTAATGTTGCAGCTGGTAAATGTGGGTCTAATTTTAACAAATGTACAAAGTATATACTGCCAGGTTGCTTAATCTATTATAACACATCATTATTCTCATTTAAATTTTATTTCGTATTACTTAATCTGAATCTGCAAAGTAACTAGTAACTACAGCTGTCAAATACATGTAGTGGAGTAAAAGTATAGTATAAGTAGCTCAAAATAGAAATACTCAAGTTAAGTACAAATACCTAAAACATGATACTTAAGTACAGTACTTCAGTAATGTTACTTTCTACCACTGCTCCTGCCAGTCATGAACTGAAGCTGAGAGCATGCCAGATGTTGTGACCCCCACTGTGCCGATGCCTCACCAACCACTAGGAGTGTGTGATCATGAGTCTTTCGGCCCCCCAGTGGTCAAAATGACTTAATGCAGCTTTAAAGCACACCAATCAATGAGTTGGGGATTACAGGTCAGTCATTGAGAGTAAAAAATATGCTGTTCACCTCTCTTGAAGTCCAGCAGGAACCAGCGGTAACAGAAGTAGAAGTGAGTGTAATCTCCATTCTGCTGCATCAGCTCAAACAGCTCAGAGTCCAGGATCTGACATCAGAGTAAGAGCAGAGGTAACGTCAATGGGTTTTAGTCACAGAGTAAAATGTGTAAAATATGGACAAAATCTCTGTGACGTCACCCATAGGTTTCTGAAGAGCTAAAATGCTATAGAGACCAACACTGTTTTTTGTACCAGGCTGTAAACATGTTTAATTCCGCTGTAAAATTGGGAATTTTGACATGGGGGTCTATGGGGATTGACTCCCTTTTAAAGCCAGCCTGAAGTGGGCATTTCCGGATTGGCTCCATTTTTTAGCACCAGAGATTGCCACTGAGTTTTAGTATAGGTGACACACTCTCTTATACACTCTCTCTCTCTCACACACACACACACACACACACACACACACACACACACACACACACACACACACACAGTAAGAGTTATTCGTCACCTGGATCAGTGACCTCATGTTGGCGAAGTGTGTGTCCATGGCTCCGCCATTAGGGAAGTTCTGACTCATCCTCTTCATTAGCTGAGTGAAACAGCTGTACGCCAGGCACTCTGACACAGACACACACACACACAAAGGAAGAACATAGGGTCATGTAACCAGGACAGCACTTAAATGCGCCCATCACATTCACAAATTTAAATGATAAATGAGTCTATTTGCTGCGACAAGGTTTGGGTAAAACAACCTTACAAAACAGATAGTTTCATGTCTACCATCACCAGACTGTTCAATTTAACTGAGCTGATCTACATACATTCTGTGTATGTAGATCCCCAGCGTGCAAGTGTTTATTTATTATTTCTATTATTAAATAAGGCAAATCGTAAGCATCAATTCTGTAACGGCAACTGGGGCTATTTTTCATTTGTGCTATTTCTAATTACAATCAGGAGATTTAAAGTATAAGATGAGTCTTTCTTCTCACCATCATCCAGGATGACCATGAGCGGCGCGAGCAGATCACACATGCCCTGAACATAGCCCATCTCTAAATGCTCCCACACATAGCTGCAGGCAAGAAGGAGACACCAAGACAAACGAGAGCAAACAAATCACATTCAACTCACCAGCTGTGATGTACATGTGCGTGTTTTACAGTGACTGGATGGAACTCTGTACATTTACTCGTCTTGTACTTAAGTGCAAATTTTAAGATACTTTTATTTGATAGTGTCCATTTTCTTCCACTTACTGTAATACATCTACTCCAGTACATTTCAAAGAAAAATGTCAGGTGAGTCGGGTGATATTTCTCTTTGGGTTTGTTACTACAAGCGACCTTTGAGATTACACAGTTATTTGATTTCATATAAAAAAAATATTGTATAGCAGCTTTAATTTGAAGGATCTAAATACTTCTTCTACATACCTGCACATGATGTTGCGTAGTTTCTCCAGGTTGGCTGTGGTGAAGTAATAATAGTTGCGGTCGCAGCGCTGCACATCTTTGTCTATCCTGTGGAGGTTGAGGGCGACTGTGTCCAACAGCTCGATCTGCACAAAGGAAACATTGTTGTTAACATTAGTAGGTGACTAAGTGTAAATTCAAGTTTTTTGGTTAGTCTTTTAAGCCTTTAAGTCATGATTTTGCCATTTGTTGCACAATTGCTCAGTCAGAGTTAATAATATATAACCAGATATATCCATATACTATACATACCGTATATGAGGAGAGTGAAGGTGATATCGCCTCCGCAGCTGCTCCATTGGTCACCAGTTTGTCCAGCTGACAGCACAGCCTGTCCTCAGTCAGAGAGTCCTGACGCCGCCCCAGCACACCCGAAGTCCTGCCCTCCTCCCCGCCCCCCCCTTCCTCCTCCGTGCTCTGACCGTCGTCTATGCTGGACAGGATCTGGGAATGAGCAGAGGTCACTGAGTAGTTTCTGGAGGAAGGGAGACCCGAGTCAGGGGAGTCAAACTCCACCAGAGGTCGATCCTCTGGGGGGAGGGCTGCAGGGGGAACCAGGGTGGTCATGGTGGGGGTACTGTCCTCTCCACTGGGGGTCTCCTGGCTCCCTGCATCCGGCTCATCCACCGACATAAACACCTGAAGAAGAATGGAACTTTATAAGTAATAGAGGCCAGCGAAGGGCAATGGTGCAGGGTGTGGGATCATAAGTCATATCATATGGATCATTATGATTTCATCACTGAAATCATGACTTTTGATTTCTCAGTCAGTGGTTCTGTCTTCTGCAAATGTTACTGGCCAACCGGACGAGACAGATGGCCGCCCGCCTATATAAACAGATTCTGTTTGAGGTTTCTTTCCTCGCACCGTCTTCCCAAATGCTTGCTCATGGGGGAATGTTGGGTCTCTGTAAACTGTAGAGTTATCTAGACCTGCTCTATATGAAAAGTCTCCTGAGATAACTTCTGTTATGGTAAGATTGTGAAGTTGTAATAATGTAGTATGGGTTATAGGCTAGTTGGTTGTTTGGTTGTTACGGCTATGTGAAATGTAAGGCACAGTGTGTAATGAAGACATGTATCAAGCAAAGATGCAGTTTTTAGAACAATGAAATATGCAAATGTTTAGAAATGCAATAGTATACAATTTATATCATGCATGCCTGAAAAAATGTTAATTACAGCATTGGGATCAGTTGATTATATTAGGCTGAGCGCCAGTCACAATCAGGACACTATACTGTAACAAATACTCTCTATATTGCTGAGTTTAACAAAGAATCCGATGTTCACCTCATTGCTGAGTGTGGAGTCTCTGTGAACGAGTCGCAGGACATGACTGTCAATGCTGCTGCCTGAGGAGAGCTTGGCAAAGATGGCCGACTGCATCTCCTTTTCCCTCTGCTTGACAATCACCTCACAGGCCTTCCACTCCCGCATCACTTGCTGGTAGCGCTCGCTGATCTTTGCATCGATCTTCACAGAAAAAAAAGACAATCACACACTGCAAAGAGACAAATTAAAACGGTGTGTGTGTGTGTGTGTGTGTGTGTGTGTGTGTGTGTGTGTGTGTGTGTGTGTGTGTGTGTGTGTGTGTGCGTGTGTGTTTGTGCAGTACCTGGCTCATGTCCTTTTTGCCCATGCCAAACTTGTAGTGCCCCAGCAGGAAAGGCCAGACCTCCTTCCTTATGTCATGCTGCACTCCACCATAATAAACCAGCCTTAGCAGCTCCAGCTCCTTATAGTTCTACACACACACACACACACACACACACACACACACACACAAAGGATAATAGGAATATAAACCAAAAGAAGAAGTTTGATGACAGGAAGAAGAAGCCTGGTGTGAGTGATGAGACGAACAAGAGGAGCCGGAAGTGCATCAATAATGAAAGGAGAGAAAGAGTGATTGCGACCCATTCAGAGGAAGACATAGATAAGTGCAGAAGATAAAGGACACAGATATGAATAGAGTGTAAATTAGTACTGATGACTTTGTTGGAGTTGATGAATGATTACAGTGGCTGCTTTAATAGCTACGATGGTATCATACTACACTCTGTAATGAAACTTCATTCCTCTGAAACTCATTAAATTTCCATTAGAGTGAAGGAGAGTGGAGAGGGGTGGAGACTGCAGGAGCAGTACATGATCCCTGACTTACAATTAATACACTCAACTACTGTAAAGGAGGATACAGTATATGTGAGGGGAGGACAGAATAATAGGAACACATTTAATTACGGTAAGAGGGAACTGAAGCTCAATTAGAGAGTTATAAAAAGTTATATTAAGTTTAACCACAATTATCAGTGTGGGGTTTAAAGACAATAAGCACATTCATATTCGCTCTCAGCCTCAAGCCTGGTTTTTACTGAAAACAATGTACATCTTTCAAAACAACAAATACAGTTTCATTTTCTAAAAAAAAGGCTCAGTGTCATGGTTAGCGAGGATGGTGGACCCAAATGCAGAGAGCAGGCGAAGGAGTAATGAGCACGAGGATTTATTAAACACAAAAACAGGAGCAAACCAAAGGCGGTCCAAAAATGGAGCAGGCAGAAAACAACAGAACAGGCTACAACGTGCTGACAGGACCAAAACCAGACACAAACAATGATCCGACCAGAGACAAGGGAAAACAGAGAGGCTAAATACACAAGGTAACGAGGGAACGAGAGGCAGGTGACACAACAGGTGGAACAAATCAAAAAAGGCGGGAAACAAACAAAGACAGGAAGAAAGCTAGACAAGACAAGGGAGACAAGATAGACTACAAAATAAAACAGGAAACAAGCACAATAGAGAACAGAAACCGACTACAAAAATAAGACACACCACAAAATACCAAAACCCTGACACTCAGTAATTTCCTAAAACAGCTGGACACTGTAGTTTTTAGCAAACGTCACTCAAACATTTCTTGGGGACTACTTTCAGTAGCGGATTACATATTTGGTGCTCTAGTATTTGGGGCAGCAAGACAGTGTGTATGTGGGATTGAGTGAAAATAAACTACAGTGTGTGTATTTATGGTAAGGAAGGAACATGTCACCCAATAAACAGCGCGGCTCATTGATGTTTATAATAGTTTTTGGACAACAATGGAGCTCTATGGCACAGAGGAATAAGATATTTACAATACTTTCAGTGTTGGTTTTGGTCATTTTATGGGATTTGTTGACAAAAAGAAAAATGTGGATATCACCAGACTTCTACTTTTCTTTTAATTCTTTAACTGTGGCAGGGGCTGTTGTTACAAAATGACAAACTATGCCAGCAAAGAGGAACAGAGTCACAAGTCAAAAACAACAGTGACAGGCAGTCAAGAGTTTACTGCATCATTGCTGTACGCCACTGTACACTAAAATGAACACTGTACATTTTACACAATTGACATGTGTAACAGGGGTGGCATTCAGAAACCCTTTGTAACCATAGCAACACATTCTGATGAAATTCAACATAGTATTACTGTGGTTCCCAACCTAAGGGGTGGTGATTCTTACATTGGTTTGCAAGAAAAGTCTGAGGAGTTGCAAAATGATTAACAGTAGAGGGATGTAGAAGAAGCATATATCTGCTACACAAAGTTAGCACTGGCACTTTGTTGATCTGAAATTATACATTTACTTTGGGGTTACAAGCCAAAAAGCTGCGTTTGTAGATAGATGATGCTGTACTACAGCACACCCACTGAGTTATTAGGTCTAATGGCTGCTGAATATGGTTTCATTGGGGTTAAAAAAAACAAGAGGTCATGTTTCATCACAGGGTGCATGATTCCTCATGATGCTGCCATATTTCAAGATGATGAAAAGGTGTCTGGCTCAACATTTACAAGCAGGACAGAAATATTTGCTCCTCATAATTCTCTCAAGGAACGTTACTCACAGGTTGTGTCAGCTTACAGTATCTTAATTTACAAAATATTACCGTGACTAAGACTTGCACAGCCCCTACACAGCACAAAATGACCATGATTTATCAATGGGGCTTAATCAATACCAATGACTCAATGATGACTTGGCAATCTGCTGTGATTTCTGGCTTTTAAATTCACTGGCCTGCAAGTGAAGGGTTGGAGGGGTATAGGGGAGCGTCAGATGGTCCAAGAAGAATATTAAGATTCTAGTTACGTTGTTGTAATTCTTGCTGCTTGCTGACAGAGGTCGATCACGTTGCTATATTTAATTTGTCTTTCAGCCTCACTGATTGCTCTGTACCCACCTTGCAGTCTTTCTGGTACTTGCTCCACACCTCCTTGCTGAGGCCCCCGGACGCCTCGCAGGGTCTGTCTGGAGGGACGATGTTGTGGTTGACCAGAGCTGACAGGTGAGTCCGCACAGTGGACAGGTGTCGACAGTAGGCCAGCCCTGATGGACAGGTGAGACACAGACAGACACACACAGCTGAGACCAAGCATCAACAAAGTCAAGTCAGTATGGAGATACACAAATTAGAATAGTAAGCCAATAAAGTACAAACCAAAATATCAAGTATAATGGGTAAAGGCAAAATGTGCATGCTTGTTTCCCTGATAGATGAAAATGACAAAGTAAACCAGTGCTTGTACCAACTATTAAGGTAATACATGTCTACTCATAATTACTTTATAATGTAAATGTCTTTCAAAATAACTAAAGTTGTATTTTGTATTGGTTTGTATTGTTATATTGAGGTGAATAAACTTACTGACTATTGGTAATACAATAAAGTCTTCAGACCGATGCTGTTATTAAAAACAGGTCTCCTTTAAAGAACAATATTTTAATAACGCAACAACACTATAAATGCATTATTTTACCCAGCAGTTTATTACAGCCTATATTACATGTTTGACTCATTCAGAGGGCTCATTCATTACAGTTTGCAAACTTACTACTTTATCATGCAGCAGTGGCTGCTACAATAAGCCATACACTATTTTCAAAATTACTTAAATTGATTTTAAAACCAATTGTGCTCTCAACTGGAAGCCAGCAATGCAGGCTGCAGGTGGAACAATAACCTCAAGCAAACCCATTGGGAATCGCTGTCATCTAGAAGAATACAATTCATCTCAATCAATCAAGCATGATCAAAAACAGCTATAATGTATAAAATAAATGTATGGATACTGTGCAGAGGTGACATGATGTACTTACATCCATAAAAGGCTCTGGAGACTATTTGCCTCTTCATGTTCTGGCAGAGCATCTTAAGAGGAATACTAGTGAAAAGAAAAGAAATCCACCATAATTATCAAGCCCCTGTTTGATTTGTAAAGGCTTATTCTTTAAATATTTGCCTTTAATGAAGAAACCTTCACCATGGCTAAAAGCTGAGGCAAGAACAAAGCGGAGACTTACAGTAGGTGCCTTAATGTGTTTTTCGAATGGACAGATACTAGACGCTGCCTCCGCAAAATCTCCTTAGAATTCCATTTCACAAAGTCAATAATTATTGCCACATTGCAGCAACACTCACAATAGTCTCCACAGCTATGGGGATTTCACATATTCTAATGTGTGTCTTGGTGGACTCTATCAATATAAAAATTAACAGCCTATCACAGTCAGCTTTTTTGCTTGTTTCTTGCTCATCCCTCATCACATCCACTATCCCCTTTGACCGAAGATTGATTTTCTGGCTCCATGCAGTGGCCAAGATGGTGGCAAGTGTTAAACCTAAGGTTTTAAAATGTCCTCAGCAAAGATTCAGTGCATCATAAAATCTAATTTAGCTCACAAGTCAGTTTAAATTTGCAACAACTCCGTAATTAGCAGTTCAGTTCATGGTAGGGATTACACATACTGAATCAGTACAGTTAGCTTTCCAAAATACCTTTATGTGCTCTTGGTGTTATTTATGACACTTCTTTTTATACGGTATTGAATGTAGATCAAAAGAAAGACTCATTGCAGCACAATAACAGGTTAAGTAAATGTATCTGGGAAGTTACGTGTGAATGTCTAGTGGGTCGTGTATGCAGGTACAGCCGGCCGGGTAGTCGAACGACACGTTGCTGCCAGCTGTGGAGCAAGACTGGCACTGCGATTCCAGAGTGGGTACTCCGGCCTGTTGCCACGACGACGGGCTGCCTCCGAAACCCTGCATCTCCATCATCTCCCCGTGGTCTAAACCAGAGAGAATGAAAGTGAGAAGACAGAGAAGTCTCAGTGTTCTAAGACAAAATGGATGCTGATGTTTTCATGTACTAGACTCTTTGTTATTTAAAAGTGTCAGTGCCTTTAGATCCACTATGTTCTATGCCTTACATATTATGACACAGGCCCCTCAGCTCAACCATATAAATACATCTTTCCATGTATTGTTCTTTGTTATTCATGACATCAAGAGATGAGAAGATGCATGAAAGTTTTACACTCATGTTACATGTGAGAGCTGGAAAAACAAGCGTATAGAGGAAACCAAAAGTGGAGGGGGACAGTTTAAGGAAGCAGGACCGGTGCTGTGGGAGAGACAGGCAGAGAGGATGCAGGGAAGCCATGCTGGTTGAGTTCATTCAGAGGGGAGCCAGAGGAGACAGCAGAGCTCAGGGACGCTCCAGACAAACAGGAGAGAGGAGGAAGTAGCAGAGGAAGTGAAGGAGCTGGTAGGAGAGGAGAAGACAGGGACGAGGCTGACCCTCAGGCCATGCAGGATGCATAAAGCCAGAACAAGACAAGAGACACCAAAAGAAATCTCATAAACAACAAAAACAAATGGACACCAGTAAAAGGGCACACAAAAGGGAAGAAAAAAAAAAATCATAAAAACTTCAACATTAAATAAATGCTCTTCACCTTAATTCTTCAGGTTGGAGCTGATGACCTGTCATAAATATGAAGCTGCGCTTTGGTCGTTCAATAACCCCAAAAAACAAATAATATTAAGAACGAAAAAAACGAACAGAAAAAATGCTGGAGCGAGACCGACATTTGGCTCTCCCCTCTTTACTTTAGGACTAGACGTCATCAACAACTGTTTTTGAACTCAGTAATGCAACCCCGCTCACACAAGGACTCCACGTCTCTACTACTGCGGAACCCCACAGGACCGTAATGAGAGGGGTGGAGGAGGGGGCGAGGGGACGGGGAGGGGGGTGGCGGGGTTAGTGAAGAATTACAGTGAACAGCATTGCAGCAAACAACTGCACAAACAACTGAGGAAGACAGAAGAGAGAGAGAGAAATCAAACAAACAGAGGAGACTGTGAGAGGATTTTCCATCACAAATACGTAGAAACACATAGTCGTACTTTAAAAAAAACAATGAAATGGGTGCATTTCCCCATGCAAAAATTGTTGCATGTTGCAAGTGAAAAATACAAGGACAAAAAGAAGGAAACAGACTTAAGTCAAATTAAAGGTGTGCAAAAAAAAACTAAGCAAATTATCAAAGCGATTCTTAGCCACGACAGTGTAAACCCAAGAGTGTTGAGGCATGCTTCCAGAGCTATACCCTCTCAAAACTCTAAGGCAGTCAGCGCTGCAAATCCCAGAATGCAAAGCAGCCGGAAAGGCCTTGACCTAGACAAGGAGACCTGGGGAAGTTTGAATCCGTGTTGTCTGTAATGAAACCAGGTGACAGACATGTGCAGTCACTGTGTTTGGCAGCATCTCTATAAAACAAGACTATTCATTTGACAGTGTGTGGTTCACAGGCTTGCTTAAGGATCCCTGCCAAGCCAGTGGATGTAACTGTGTCACTGAGCCGTGGGAAGAAAGAGAAGTGACAGAGAGAGACAGAGTGACATTTAGGAGAAAGGGTGTAAGGGCAGTGTGTCAGCAGCTGCTGTGGCATTATTCTGCATTGCCAGACCTAATGTGGCATTAACTGGATGTCTGATAATATCTAAAGACAGGATGTTATTGTGCCAGATTACGTTGTCCAGGAACTTTAGCCAAATTAAGCCAACAAAAAAAGCTGAAAATGTATTATATTGTTGAGTAAATGCTATGGAATGGTGGGATTTGGCTACCAGTGGCTGAGACTGTGTTTTTTGTTTGGCGCCTTGAGATGATCCAAAATCATCTGGTTGTTTACTGACAGGCTTTGTAACTGTCGCATCACAATGGTGTGCTCATTCCCTTAGACTGCCTCTCTTTTTGCGTGTGCTCCTCCTTTTCCTGTTCTCCTCCATCTGATACTCGGGACTTGCAGCTTCACTTACAATTCACTATGCAAGCATCGCACAAGATCTACATTATAGTTGATGTCACTGGAGTTACACATGCAGCACTAGAGACTGTGCTGACAGCTCAGTGCTACTTTCAATTTGACATTAGGGTTTGATGATTGATTTGATTTGATTTGATTTGATTTGATTGATTTGATGATGACAATATGAGCCTTTGATAATGCTGTACCTAAATTACATAGGCCTACTTGTTCTACACATTCATTTGTGTCTGAAGAGAGAGCGACAGAGAGGAGCAGGAAGACGCGCACACAAACACGGTGGTGTGCCGTTCATCTGCATGTAGCCTAATGTGCCCGTGCAATACGATTGAAATGGGTGGCGGCAGCAGCAACAACAACAACAACAACAACAACATCCACTGTGTACTGAGGAAATTAATCAGCTGATTGATGGGCGATAGCGGAGGTAAAGTCTGTGTTGGCCAATACAGTTTGAAAGGGCAATGACCAATGGGGAAACATCAACACTGACGTCATCTCACTCATTACGACCAATTGTAAAAATTCATCACTCAGTGACAGAGTGACTCAGTGACTCAGCGACAGAATTTCTAAATTCTCTGGCTGGTCCTAGCGTTTTAGTCAAAAAAATGTAGCAGATTTTTAATCTAATGGTACAAGTACAAGTTAGAGGCTGCCAATCGTATTAGCTATTGTTGGACTCTTTTGTATCCATTGGCCTACTATTGTCTCAGATTGAATGTGTTAATAATTTGTAAATGGTTATTTCATTGCCATCATTAGCATTTCTTTATAGCTCTTTCAATATGGCTAATATATGAAGTGCATAATTATGTCATCAAAAGCACCTCAAAGCAACTTTGCTTTTCAATTTGGTGTTGATCAGCCTGAACGTCCCCATGTACTTGTTAACACAGGCAACCCCAGCCTACTCCACACTGTTGGGCTCGGCCTCAGGAAGCGCACACACAGGCAGACGAAGCCGGGGGAGGTGAGGTCGGGAGGGGCGAGGGAGAAGGGCCTGAGGGGGCATGATGGGTGGGATGCAGGGAGGGACGTCTGAAGCCGGGGTGAGGTCTCAGGAGTGGGGGGCGGTGGGGTCGGGTGGGTGTGTTAAGGTGATAAAAACCTTTCATGACATTAGGGTCTGTGAGGTTCCGCGAGCAGATCATTGAGATCATAGCATGGAGCCTATCTTCCTCTTCCTCGTCGTCGTCCAGCGACGGAGCGCGGCTGCCCGTGGTGTGGTGGTAGTTTATAGTGACTGCTTGCACCAGTGGGACAACAGAGAACACAGTTAGAACAGTGCCACCCTACAGGCCTCGGGAAGAGCATTGTGGGAAAGACACCACACTACACTACTTTGTAAGCACATCATGGTAAAATAATCTTTAAACAGATATAAAGTACTTATTTTACAAAAGGCAAAAGCAATCACAGAGATGAGCGTTTAACATAAAAGGAAGATTACATTTTTGTTGTGTGCACCTGTGTGACTGACAACTGACTGTGCAAAAGTGTTACTTACTGGCGTCGTAGCTGTATCCAGGGTAGACGATGCGAAACACGTAGTCAGCAGCTGTAGGCTCCTCACCGTTCCTGTCCTGGTCGATGAGCCTGGCAGTACTGCTCCTCTTCTTCAGTTTAGGGAACACTTTTCCCTGCAGAACACAAACACATGTAATTAAGTTAACAAAAGGCCACAAAGCTTCCACTGTGTTTAACAAGCCAGATCAATTTGGAAATAACATCAAAAAGGCAACACTGCCTTGGATAAAAGTCAGTTTTATTTGGTATTTTCCTAGGCGAGTTGTTGCGGTTGAAAGATTGCTAGTTTGAATGTTTAGATTTTTTTCTTGGGGGGCGGGGGGGATTAAAAGTGCACTCAGTGAATTTTGACATCTTACCTGCAGTCAGTAGTCAGTAGACTGTAAAAAATAATGGACGTAGCATCAGTGATGTCACCCACTGGTTTGTCGACTACCGTTCTGATGCCGAGATTTTGGCATTTGGCCTTCGCTACCTTGTTTTTTTTGGAGCCAGAAGTTACCATATTTTGGAAAAAAGGCGGAGGTTGGGATGATGACCCGGCTAAGCCAGTGTTGTCTGGCGCTGCGCCTAGCTAAACGCTAAAGACTTCTATACAATCAGACTTCTTTTTGGAGCCAGTGAAGTCGCTCCCTGCTGGAAGTTAGATAGAATGCAGGTTTAAGCCACTTCAGCATTGGCTTTACTTTTTAGGCACAGAAGTTGCTGCTTCGACTGATCAGGCATTAATATAAATCTAACCTTATGTTTAGGTGTGAATACAACTCTAACGAGGTGACACACCTTGCCTTTCTGGGACCAGAGGGGGGGCTCCAGCTGACCCCGCGGTAAAAGGCCTGTTTCCAGACAGGCGAGGAAGGCCAGGAGGTGACCACCAGGGGGGAAGTGGAGAGGCGGCCGCTGGATTCCATCCTGACTAACCAGAACCAGTGTACCACCACAATCAGCTGGAATATGATGAACAAACATTAAACAAGGATGAGATAGGAAAATAATAAGAAAACCAGCATTGCCCATTAACAGCCAATTTACACTTTATCAAGACAAGCAATCAATATTTTGACATGACAACTTATGAAAACACTGTGCCTTCATGGCAATGCTTTTAATATAAGGTGATTGATGCAGTGTGATCTGACTGTGTGTGCAAAGATGACTAAATGTGGAGGTATTGAGGTAAAGTAGCAGTATACTCACGGCGTTGGTGACAGTGGATACAGACTATCTGGCGCAGCGGGACAGTCAGTGCATAGTCCCAGTAGATACTGGCAGAGAGGGTAAGACAAGGTGTAAAATGAAACTTCAGAGGCAGTTGCTCATTTCAAATCACTGCAAGTGTCAGTAAATGCACAATTCTTTCCAGACCGTCCTCACCCAGAAAATGACGGTATAGGCAGATTGTGCAAGCAGCTTATAACGATCCATATTTACGTTTGATGTTGGGCGACGACCTCAAGTGGCCGTAGTAATTATCGTGTGAGCAAATGAGGAAAATAGGTGACAAAGTATATGAGCGCCAAACTCTGCGTCACGAGGCAGGTTGGGGGGTGCATGGGTCAAACAAATAAATGTTGTACTCAGGAGACTGGACTTCGTGTCCCGTGTGAAACCAAAAGTCGAAAGGTCAGTTTTTTTTAAATTAACCAATTTTTACGGATGTAAGTCTGTGAGGTAGTTATGTACTCATTTTAGTAGTTTTACATGACTCTATTTAAGCCAATCCCTGATGTTTTCCTAACCCTAAGCATTTTAGTTGCCTAAATCTAACTAGTTCCATTTCACACGGTTAACTACGTGTTTAAAACGGCGGCCGTTACCTTAAATAGAACGGTCACGTGACTAAAACTGCCAGCGCAAACACATGTTGCGCTCATGTGTTTAAAACTCATTGTGTGGCCATGTCACGGTGTTAAATAGAACCACCATCAGGATCAGCACCGGCCACTTTATAAAAAGAAGACTTTGCCTGACATTTGCACTATTTAGAATTTATTACTGTATTGTACATATAACTAATCTTTTTTTAATTGTATATATAACTTATCTTTCTTCATCTTATTTGTACATATTTCTTATCTTTTTATTTTATACCTGTTGTACGTGTCCTTATTGCACCGTGGGTCGGAGAGAAACGTATTTTCAATTGCTCTGTATGTCTGGCACACATTGCAGAATTGACAACGAAGTTGACTTGACTAGACAATTTAAATATAATCTATACGTATATAGTAGGTGGGTTTTGGCCACCTCTTCTCCAGGTCACAGTCTCCCAGCGTGCCGTTGATGAGCTTGTTGGGTGTCCACTTGAGGGTGAGGTTATCGCCAGCCTGGTGGAGTGAGAAGTAGCCCCGCAACACCTCCATGTCCTTCTTCTACCGTGGGAGAAGGAAGAGGAAGCAGAAAGGAAATAATGTTAGAAGAAGCACAAGACAGAGAGCAGAACATTAAGGCTGCATCCTCGATTAAACCATTTTTATCTAAACAACAGTTTAACCACCTGAAAATTTGCTTTCAAATCTTAGTTCAACATTTTGGAAACTATGTTCATTAGCTTTCTTTTACAAAAACTATGAGATGATGCTTTTCATTCTCTGAAATGAGATTGATTTCAATCTTCTCCTAAAAGTAAAATAAGCACATTTCCCAACATTTTGAACTACTTCTAAAAGTACATATTTCTCTTAAACATTTTCATTATTTGTGGCTGAATAAACAACATTCAAAATTTAAGTTAGAAACATATTTACTAAGCTATACATTTATGAGAATTTAACACTCAAAAACTCATCTGCTTCATCAGGAATGTTTGATCGGATTGAAATAACAATGGTGTCTTCATGGCAGCACAAGCAAATAACCCTCAGATCAGGACATTAAAAACAAGCCTCAGGGCATCTGAGTGTGGTCTACTATACTCTAATATAGATTTATCATATTCAAACAGGATACGTTCTGAGATGCGGTTAAATATTGTGCATGCATTCTATATGTTACATTGTATATAATCAGAAACTATCTTATGATATGAGAAGCAGAGAGTACAATCATATACAGAACCATTTACAGTAGCATGCGCAGCGTGCAGTGAGTACTGGATTAATCTGTATGTGCACTCAGCCACAAGTGTTAGCGTGGCTCTGTCAAAGGCTGAGCTTTGTGGGAGGCAAATATGTGCTCATTATACATTACCAAGGCCAAACATGGTGAAGCTACTTGGCAGTGCAGAGCACATTACAGGCAGGAGAAAGACAGCTTTCATTTGAAAGATCACACATACAAAACGCAGTGTGTCTGTGTGTGTTCAGCACAATAATGGATGAAAATAACCATGATTTGCAATTCATCTGTACACCAGGTGAGTGGGTTCAAAGTGCTGTACTGTATGTACGTAGGCTTCCAAGATGGATTTCTGCCTTTATCCCAGAGCAACAGTAGCTTCAGGGCCTCCACAGCAGCACATCAACATCTGAATAGAATTTACATCAGAAAAAGTTATGCCACAAATTTACATAAAGTCAAGATGGACAGCTAGGAGCTAGGAGCTAGAAGCGCAGAGTGTAGCTGTAACCCACATTTAATCAGTGCGTGAATTTACAGATCCCTGTAAGCGATGTCACAGCGACAGTACATACACGTCTTATATGATCATACAGTTTAACTGCAGGATGTCACTGCTTTGATAGTTATCTTCTGATGGGTAAATGGCTGCTGAGTAACTTAACAGATTGGCTCAATAACACAACCGTCACATACAGTTAAAACTAAATAAACCTGCTACTTCACTGGTTTGAATTGTGCACACTGCTGGATTGACTCTGGTGTGCTGGATGTTACTTTACTGCTTGCACTTACTTTGGTAATATTGTGCTTTTACATTTTTAAGGTCTTGAAAAACATGATGGAACATTCAAAAATAAATACAAAATGTTGAATATTAAGTCAGAAAGTTGTGCAAGAATTTCTCTTCCTCATAAACATACATTAAAGAGTCGGTTCACCTAAATAATAAAAAAAAAAACATATACAAAATATGTTTTTTTTTGTTATTTAGGTGAACCGACTCTTTACTTTCTACCCATGCAGATAGTTTTAACTTAATTTGTCCAGATTTTGAGATATGTCTGTCAAATGTCAACCTATCTACAGACCCTTTGGCACAAATGTCAAATGCAGCACAGATATTCCAGGTGTATGCGTCAGGTGCTAGTTCGGTAGGATTACTGGGGAAATCCGGTTTGAAGTTTAGTTCTAGTAGATAGTCATAGACAGAATATTAAAAGGTACTGTATATAAAAGCTGGTCAAAAAGTGACAATGTGCAGTCGTACCGGTTGCACCAGGACGTTGTTTTTGCCGTAGAGAAGGTGTGTTCTGGAGTTTTGGTGAAGAGACTCCACATACTCCCTTGCTGATGCAGCAAACCTGTCATCTGACATGCTGCCACTGGACTGCCTCTTGCGGATCTAGAAGAGATAATATTTTTAACAACAAACTTGTCCAACTAATAACTTTTACAACAACTCCCATCCCACACAACCCCAGTGATCACGTCTTCCCACCACCATACACAAACACATCCTTAGGACTTAAGCAGCCGATCTAAAGCAGCCTCCACACTCACCCCCAGAGCAGGCCGGCGGCCGGCCGATGTGTCCTGGCCCCGGTGGGCCCCGTGGATACGGTGGCGCTGAACTAGCTCGTTGGCTGAAGGGTCAGTCCAGAAATGATCTGACGTCTTCAGTTTGGTGTATTCCAGAGCACAGGGCCCAACTGAGAACACAGCACACACACATGCACACATTAACAGATCCAATTAGCAGAAACTTTAATTTAAACCTTTTGAAAGTTTACTTCAGTGCTTAGCTGAGGTGAATTTATACTTAAGGTATTTCAAAAGGTAGAAGATCTCAGTCTTTTATAATGTAATGGAAATTCTGCCTTGATATAAGACTTGTAAACTTATAATGTATTTACACACAACCCCAGATAAAACCAGATCTGAGCAGAGAATTGTGTTGTTTGATAGCAAAGTAAGTTTACTAACTGGATCTTATCTGACTGACCAGGATCTACAGTAGTAGTGTTTTTGTCATTTCTGCTGTCCAAAATGACTGAATTGTAGTGTCTAAAACATGTTAAATTACCATGCAGTTTGCAGCCTATTGTTTATTATTATTGCTATTAAAGTATAAGCCTGCCATCATTTTTTTTTGTTTCTATTGTCAACTAATCCAATGAAAAGACGAAAACCAACTATACTCTCAATACTTTCTGACTTCCCGACACTGTCTGTGGCCCTCAGCCCCGAGCCCACTTGTTCCAACTGAGGACTTTAATCTTTACAAACAGCTCACAAATACATACATCCATTTAAAAATAGGCTCAGAAATTTCCTAAAACAGCCGGACAGTTTTTACCAAACGTTACTCAAACAGGAGAAAAAAGTGCATTTGCTGTGGGGACTATTTTCATCCATGGATTAATCCACATTTAGTGCACTACAGTGAGTATTTGGAGCAGCAGGATGGTCCATATGGGATGGAGTCAAAAATAAACAACAGTGTGGCTCAATGATGTGTTTTTAATAGTTTATGGGCAACAATGGAGCTCTACGGCCCAGAGGAATAAGATATATAAGGTTTGATACATAGACAACACTTGCTAGTAGATCAATTCATTGTTGGCTTGGGTCTTTTCATGAGATTTATTGACAATACAAAAATATATAAAATATCACCAGGCATATCCTTTAAGTTACAGGAAGTGCAAGTCAGTGGGAAAATAAATGTGACTGTAAAAAAAAGTTTAAAAAAATCACCAATAATCCTATATGTAATTCCAGTTTAAGTGCAGCTGGTGTTGTAATGTGCATGTCTGTCCCAACTGTTCCTCTGCTCTGCACACCTGTTGCGGATTCCCTCATCAGCCCTTGTTAGCTGTTATCTGCCTCCTCTGCACTTCGTTACCTCTTTAGTCAGTGTGGATATAGTGTTTATTTTGTCACACTGTTCGTGTTGTCTTCTGGTTTAGTCAGCTAAGCTCTTTGTTGTCTTTTCCTGGCTCACTGCATGTGTGTTTATGTTTCTCTGCTTAGTAAACGCTGCCTCAGCCTCCTGCCTGCTGCCAGCCTCCAGAGCTCCTGCTGCCACACTGTCAGTGGAGGTGGCTCGGACACGTCTGCTCTTACAAACAGCTCTTAGAAGGGTTGAATTTATGGTTTTTCATTTTTTTCAATTTGAAATACTTTCTAATTCTTAATCTATCTTGATTTTACATGAATACAGAAATCTTTGTTCTATGTGGTTTTGTACTTTATGTTACTGGCCTCTGGGACATTTTGCAACTAAAGCACAGTGTGATATACTCACCCAGTAGGACTGCCAAGATGGGCCCGAAGACTAAGTCATGCATCAGAGCTTCCCTCTCATAGTATTTACTGCAGGGATAAACACACAGAAAGAAATTAATCAAAGGAAAACATCAAATCTTCAGTAGGGACGTGACTTGGGAACCAGAGGGTGGCCGGTTCATGTCCAGCGGGCTGGTAGCTAGACAGGCGCGCTTGTGCAAGGCACCAAACGCCTAACTGCCCTTAATGCGGCAGCCCCATCACTCTGACATCTGTGTGGTCATGTGTGTGCGTGTGTGTATTTCCAGCCTATGTGCGTGTATGTGTGTGAAAATCTTTCCCCCCCCAAATATCTGCACATACTTAATTTCCCAGAAAGCCTTTCAATAATCTCCAAAGAAAAGGGCAGCATTAGCTTCTTTCCATAGCTTAAAACAAATATAATTTAGCTCTGGATGATAGATGTTTAGTATCATAATCAGCATCCCTTGCTCAAAACTAATTAGTGCATTGCATCCTGGGACCTGTGTCAAAGATTAGTTTGACCGAGTAGATCACCATGGCGCACGGCTGCACTCTGAGTAAAAAATTAGATTTAAAACAAACAGAAGAGATTGTATTTTACCCATTGACTGTAAAATTAATGGACAGAGCATCCGGTTCGGACCACACTAACAGCCTAAATAATTACTATTACAGCTGCAAATTATTAGCGCTAAGTTCATTTTAATTCCCGACAGGACTCCTGAGTGCAGTGCAGATGTTTTGCACTTTTATTCTATCACTGCAACTCTGGATGTAGCAACTTTGAGATTAATAATTATTTTAGACTGAATAAGGTTATAATAAGACATTTAAAGTAAACTACTCCCTATAGTTTACTATAGTTGTCCTTTCTGCTGTGGCACATATTATTTTTAACTGTTCATCAAAGC
Organism: Sander lucioperca; assembly: GCF_008315115.2. Classification (NCBI taxonomy): domain Eukaryota; kingdom Metazoa; phylum Chordata; class Actinopteri; order Perciformes; family Percidae; genus Sander; species Sander lucioperca. The sequence goes on from NC_050177.1 coordinate 34,761,571, forward strand.
ATCAAAATGTCACTACAGACAGCAACCGAGTTATCTGTGGATAATCCATTTATTTCTCATACTCCCACTAGACTAATGAACATCTTGAGCATTAACTCTAACATCTTGAATATAACCACATTAAAAAACGTGTAGTTTCACATCATCCAGCGGATCCTTGACACGTTTCGTGTCATTAGGTGGATCACCGTTGCTCAGGGCTCTGTGCACTGGTGCCACGAAGTGAAGCCAAACGCCGCTCATCTAAACACACTGCCCACACAAAGATGACACTCAACTGGTTTAAAATCAGCAAAGTATTACTTAAACTTCCGTAATCTGCTGCTACAGTAACCGAATTTCCTGCGGGTATCATCATTTCATCTCATACCATTTTCTTTCACTTATGCTTCTGATAATGTTGCATGTGACTGCCATGTAACTAAGAAGTCTTCCTCTTTCATTTGAATGCACATATAGCAGGATAGGAAAACCCAGAGTCAAAAGACTCAAAAGAAAAGAAGTTGATAATCATGATATTATTCGGATCACTAATGCTAGGCTCAGTGAAGCCATGTAACCCCATGAGAGCCAGACTTAGTTCAACTTGCTTCACAATTCAGGCTGCAGGTCTATTGAGGTTGCTGTTTGTTGAGAAATGTGCTGCTGTGTGACTGTTGAACACCTGCTCTTTGTTTCTGAGGGACTGACAGAGAACTTGACATTTACCATGGATGCTTCATCACGTTAGATGAACTACACTGCAATTGTCTGAACCTGATGTCTGAAACCACAACATCAAACAACATTACTCAAGTTTATAGGTGGATTTTTTTCTCCTTAATAAGTGTGAATCACATTGTCATATGTCTGTGAAGCTCATCATTGCACTTCGTGTTTGCGGCTTTGATCAGTGAAGTGCATCATTCCACTCTGGCTGACGCACTGAGTGTGGACAGCGTGTTGAAGCACACAGCGGAGAACACAGGAGAAGAATGAACACTAAATAGGTAATTCAAGGGACTGTTCATCATTCAGCTACGGCAAAGCCTGGAGCGGGGTGCTCTGAGTCACTGCTGGGAGCGAAGAATAAAACAAATCACCTGGAGTTGTCCACAATGTACTGAACTATCTTGTCCAGAACTTTCTCGAAGAGAGCCGTTCGGACCCAGATGTGTTTGATGGCCTGGGCAGAGAGAGGCTGAGGGGGGCGGCTGGTTGTGGAGGAGCCCTGTCTCCTCAGAGGTTCATGGCCCACACTCTGGCTTCTCCTGCAGGGCACAAAGCACACATCAATACTATTGACAACCACTACTACACAGAATAGTTCATGTCTGTATTGTGCAGAAAACAAATGATGTATCGATATTGTTAATAGTGTCCTATCAGCTTAGTGAAAACTTCATTAACTGTTAATGTCTCATGTAAGATGTCAATCATGGTCTAACATACGCAAACAAGAAAGGAATTAAGAGTATGATAAGAGTAATAGTCTACCTAAAACATACAACAACGTATAGCTGCAAATTTGAGACTTTTTTTTTTCAATTAACATATGTACAACTTACAAGTAAGCAATGCGAAGGTTAATAAATGAAAAGAAATTGGGTCTTTGACCATCAGGAGGCAGTATTTAACAGCCCAATGACTTGTTAGATGGTGTAGTTTATTACAACTCATTATCATTTATAACAGTTGATCACTGTTTGGTTTCCAATAAATCTGTACCATGTCAGACAGGAGGTGCCATCTTATGTTAGAAATCAGCTTTCTGAAGTATTTCATGAATATGGAGGCAGATGCATGATGTCAACCTATAGAGAGGAGCATCTTCATCTGAGACGGAGTTTGATCTCTAGAACTTCTACAGCAATCAGACAAAACCATTCACACACACCCACTTTAACAAGCTAATGAATGTGTGCGGGTGTCTGTGCTGACGAGGACTCGGCTGCCACAGTCACGATGCTAGTGTTTGTGTGTGTGTGTGTGTGTGTGTGTGTGTGTGTGTGCTAAGTCACGATTTTCGCAGTCCCCTACCATTTTGAAGAAGTGTGTCTCTGTCTGTCTGTGTGTGTGTGTGTGTGTGTGTGTGTGTGTGTGTGTGTGTGTGTGTGTGTGTGTGTGTGTGTGTGTGTGTGTGCAGTGACAGTACTCCAAGGGATGGGGGGAGCATCAGGATGATGTCAGAGATAAGACAGAATGCAAAAGAGACATGGTCTTCCTTTTCTAAATAAAAGCTGCAGTGTGTTGCAGTGTTCTTTTGACATGAAACATGAGCATTTCTTCCTGTATACTTCATTTATAACTTCTATTCAAGTTTCACCTCGAGGTATATGTTGCTTTTGTTGTTACTTAAATAATTGTTGTTACGTTAGCTGATGCTACTAAAGACAAATGCTGTCAATAGTTATAGAGATTATAAAATTGCTGCCTGCAATGGCAAGCCAAAAAGGGCTTTTTATTATTATAGCTGCTGGTTTTTAGCTGACTGAGCACAACAAATACATTCATTTCTCCTAAATGAAAATGAGGTTTGGAGATAAAAAGGTTGATCTTACACAGGAAGAACCTTCATGGTCAGTCTTAATTGATGCTGCTTCTCTGGATGAGTATTTTGATTTTGATTGACCTTTGATATCATATTTTTAAGTTAAATGTGCATATAACATTACACCGTTGTGCATACATCATTTACAAACTAACACAATAAACTATTATGCATTCCATGATGATCTATTTCCTCTAAGCATCTGTTTACATAAGTGTATAATCTCTTTGTAATTATAGAAGGCTTGATCAAATGTGTAAATCTCCTCTATGGAAACATCCCTCCCTACAGTGTTCTGTCTCTCCTTCTCAATACTGCGCTCTGTCATTTGTCATTACAAAAATGTGAAATGTCAACAAATGTCATAGCTAACTTAATTGATTACAATGATTACAACCCAATTGCATTTTGAGCTGACAAATGAAAATGAATGTGAAAAGGAATATGTCAGGGTGATTTATTAGGCCTCTGGAGTTGTACAATGTAAATTTCAGATTTGACATCTTTTACATCTTTTTTTTTACATCTGTTCCAATGGAGGAACTACCTGACATTTCCTGTGAGGAAGTAACAGCAAAGAACTAGTTCATACGAAGTGCTGTCCAAACACAGAAAAAGGCCTTTAGGTGGGGAAAATGAATCGTACAAAATGGTGCTAATGGGAAAATACTTGAACAGTCTTTACTCAAAGACATTCAAGGCATAGCACTTAGTTGTACACCCTAAACTGACAGAATTAGTTAATTAGTGCGAAGAGTAAAAAAGAGAGACAGAGAGGGAAGTTCAACCGTGCTTACATTTACACCTTCACACACCTGACTAATCGCTGTGTGAAGTGAATATGCAAACATTGTCGGATGTAGCCCCCCTAATTGCAAAAGTCAGAAACGTGTAGTGGGAGGGGTTTTAGACGCGGTGTGACATTGATTGGATAAGCTTGTCGTATACTTAGTCTCCCATTGCCAGACCATGGTCAGGCTGCACCCCTTATCTATTCTGGGATAGGGAAAAAAAAACTCTCCACCTGGACGGTGCTAATCCCTATATGCAGCAACGGTGCCCTTTCAAAAAGATAGCGAAAGGGGAGGGACATGTTAGGCTTTCTCCCAGTTGTGATTATGTGATTATGTTTTAGTCACTAAAGTAATTGCAGAGATCTTGGAACACAACAAAATTGCATTGATCAACATTAAAGGACACGCCCCCATCACCATCAATGGGACTAAGGTGGAGAGAGTCAGCAGCTTCAGGTTCCTCTGGGTTTCACATCAGCGAGGACCTGACCTAGACTCACCACACTGACACCATTACAAAGACTGCAGGACAGCGGTTCTTCTTCCTTCGCAGGCTGAGGAGGTTCAACATGGACTCCAGGCAACTTCTACTATAGGTTGTACCACTGAGAGAATGCAGACTGCATCACCGCCTGGTTCGGCAGCTGAACCTCCCTCAACCGTAAGGCTTCAACAGAGAGTGGTGAAAACCAGGACGCAACTACCATCTATGGAGGACCTCGATTATAAATTTTCAATATCTGTTTTACAGTTCTATTATTACTGAGTTCTCACTCAAATTCTTTAATGTGTAATTTTGTCACCAGCAGACGACTTCCAACTTTGACTGAAGAAATATCAGATAATGAAGAGGGTACAGCTTAATACTTTGTAGATTGCAACTAACAATTATTTTCATCCTCGACTATTATGTTCTTGATTAACCAGATAATCGTTTTGTCAATAAAATGACAAAAAAAGCTATAAGTAATTTCCAACAGCACAAGGCGATGTATTCAAATTGCTTGTTTTATTCAAACCTATTATTATAAGAAAAGTGACAAATCCTCATATATGCGAAGCTGGCATAAATTTTTTTAGTTTCAGCTCAACAAAAAAATGTCATTTCAGTAATCAATTCCTACAAAAATGTATTGATTCTAACGATTCCAACACATAAAACTATATTATCAAACCTCTAGACAGAGTAGTCTATATGATAACTGTAATAAAACCTCACACAGCAAACATTGGTCAACCGGCAGTAAACATGCTGGCAGATTAGCTTACTAGCATTAGTGCTGTCTCGGCTACTCCAGTCAGTCACAAACCCCAGCCTTGCAAGCTGTAGCCATCCGATGAGTCTCCCATATAATGTGTTGGGTGTTAATAACAGTTTGGGTGATTTTACCATTTCCCTAACCACTTGATCACCTGGCCCTTCATGTTTCTTGCCCCACTGGAAATGAATGATTTTGACACATATATAGAACCGATGGCCAAAACTATGAAAATAGGACCCCAGATCTAATAAAGTAGAATTATCCTTTAAAGTGTATGAGAGCTGTTGCCACAGCAGGTCTGCTGCTAGCACTGCAGGATAGGAAATGTATGCAGATGATATGCTTGTTTTGCTCTTTACCCAGTGTGTCAGGAAGAGAAGGACGGAAGGAAGTGGCGTGTTGGTAATTCGTCAATGTGCTGTCTTGGTAAGAAAAAGATTTAAAAAGTTAGAGAATGAAGGTTGTAAAGGATTCACAAGAGACAAGGAGACATGTCCACTGACAGCCAAACCCACACACACATATTCCAGTCCTGCTCTGCTGTAATTACCATTCACTTCACTGCAAACACTCTTTATTCCACTGATGATGTCTGGTCTCCCTGTCTCTTGTTTCCCATCATGCTCTCTGCCTCTTTCGCCGCCAGTTGCGCAAACCACGTTGCCATAGTAACCAGGGTAAATGAGAGATGGAGCCCTGAGGTGGGATGACAGGGAGAGGGGGCAGGGTGGGAGCATGTGTGTGTGTGTGTGTGTGTGCTTGTGTGTGTGTGTGTGTGTGTGTGTGTATGTGTGTGTGTGTGTGTGTGTGTGTGTGTGTGTCTTATGAGTGTGCATGAATGCATGTATGCATTCTGGTGGAAGGGTGTGACTTGTACAAACCAGATCCCTAATAAAGGCCATATGGGATGTGAAGATGAACGAGAGACGGTGGCTGATATGAAGACGGAGAGCTGAGTGCCCAACATACCCAAACACGTTTAACTCCTGATTTACATCCTATAACGCAGCCATGTTGCATTGACATCTCGCTACACATTCTGTCTGTGTTTTATTTTTCGTGCATCAGTGGTGTGTATATGTGTGTGTACTTGTTGCCCAACGCTTTCTCTCCTCCCCTTGGAAACCTCTTTCTGCAGCCCTGGAGAGACATGTTGTAGCCATGTGGCTCAGGCTAATGGACAATTAATGGGCTTGCAAACAGCTCGGCTAGTATCTAAGTGCCTGCAGATAAAGGAGTTTATCATTCTCTGTGTGTGTACATACACACAGAAAAACATATGCAAACACGTAAGCAAGTATACGCGCGCACACGCACACACACACACACACACACACACACACACACACACAAACACACACACACACACAGGCCTGAGGCTTATCACAGTGTGCACACAGATTGTTCAGCTTTAGTAAACACTCAACTGACCAGAGATTGTGTCTGACGGTGATGACGGAGTGTATCTGTAGCTGTGTGTTTTACATAGAGATAATGATCTGGTGTACAAGGAATGACAGAAAGTTGATAATGCCTAAATAAATCTATGTATATACATTCTGAAAATAGGCAGGAAATAATTGTTAAGGTAAAAGCAGTGTGCAACAGGTGGTCTCAGGTTGGTTTTGCCACCTGAAAATCTCCAAAATATATATTTTTAAATTCTTAAAAATTAAGCTAATTATTTTCTATCCATACTAGTCTATATTCATGACGTTCCACTTCTGGGATTGCTCTGGTGCTGCAGGAAATTCCGCTGGATGCATGTCTTTTCGCCGATGTCCTTTTCCTTCCTAAAACAACTTTTGAACTACACATGTTCCACCAACAAGTTCCTTCCCGAGGCTATCTTGCAGAGGCTCTGTGCGGAGCTTAGCGCTGCCCATGACGATTGTGATTAGTTTAAAGAAATGCCAATAAACCAGAACACGTTTTTCTCCCATCTCGGAATGCTGTGTGGACTAGCCAGACCCTCCTCCGCAGTGCTGTGGAGGAAGTCTGGCAATGCGAGACTAATTTATACTGAAAGGTGTATTGCATGTTGATAGCACAGGTGGTGAACAGGTGACTAATGTATATCTCACTGGTGCTGCATGGATAAAATACTAGAGCAGCCCTCATAAAATGAAACAACCAAATAAAATGAAAAAGAACAAACTCTACGCAGGCCTTTAGTCAGGAGATAATGTCAAAAAAAGCCCAGGTGTTGCTAATGACATTAATAATGACTTTCTTTCTTTATTTAGATCCCCATTAGCTACTACATTAAGCAGCAGCTATTCTTCCTGGGGTCTTAACAATTTTTACCAAAATATTAACATCAACGCTGTACAGCATTGAAGACAAATACAGAAGTGCACACATCTTCTAAATCATCCAACTAACAAACATACACACAACACAACATAACACATATACACTAAACATAAAAACATAACCATATAACAATATAAGCTCTTCTATGTACAAAATATTACCACTCTCTGGGTGTAATATAAAATAAAAATCACATTTCAATTGCCATAGCTCATTATACAGTCATTATTAATAACATAATTACAGTTACTCCAAAGTAAATAAATACAGTCTTAGTCTTTTGGAAAAACTAACATTGTGCCTTTCTGAAACCAAAAATAACGGGAGCGAGTTCCATGCCACCATTGCTCTATAACACGATGTTCTTTGAAGTTGATTTGTTCGACAGACAGGTAACAAGAAACGCCCTTCACTTGATTGGCGAGTGGAATGAGTATGAACGTCACTGAAGAAAGTCAATCTTTTATAAATAATTTCTGGTGCTTTTGTAATAATTATATTTTTTAAGAATTGAATAAGAGAATAATTAATTCTGCTTCTTACATGAAGCCATGTTAACTGATTGTGCATGTCCCTAATACTTGTTCTAAAAGAACAGTTTAGTACAAGCCGAGAAACTTTATTTTGTGCAATCTGTAGTCTGTTTAAATTATTCTCTGTAGTTGCAGCCCAAATGATGGAACAATAGTCCAGATGACACAAAACTATTGATTCCACCAAAATTTTCCGTATGCGAATCGGTATGCATTTCCTACAATGGCGAACTACAGCCATACTCCTACCAATTTTATTCAATATTAATTTTATCTGAGCGTTCCATGTCAACCTGCTGTCCACAATCACGCCGAGCAATTTTACCTCAGCCACTTGTTCAATGATCAAACCACCAACTGACAAGTTCAGAGCAGGGGAATCTTTTAAAAGATGATTAGATCCCAACATCATACATTTACTCTTCGCAACATTAATAATTAACTTATTTTCTCTGTTCCAATTTTCAATTAATTTTAATTCATTATTTAATACAGTATTGATTCTGGTAGAGTCATGATCAGACACAGAAATAGTCAAATCATCTGCATAAAGGGCAATAGTGGCACGCCCCAAAATAAAAGACAGATCATTAATGAAAATAGAAAATAACAATGGTCCAAGACAACTCCCTTGAGGCACCCCACAACGGAGAACCTTTGTCTCAGAATAACTACCATTAAACAGTACATTAAACTCCCTATTAGTTAGATAGCTATAGATCCATTGGATAGCACACTTTGGAAATCCATAACAACTTAATTTTTTCAGTAATAGATCATAATCAATTAAATCAAATGCTGCACTCAGATCTAACATTACAGTACCATTACATGTAGACTGCATTACATGTAGGTTTATTAGTTTCAAGGCCCTGGTTAAGGGCATTTTGCTTCAGTGGCATGGCTCCCTGGGACACTGTAAAATGAGTGGCGCTATCATTAATGTTATTAATTACACTGGTTCTTCATCTACTATGGCAAATCAAAATGTCTGCTGTGGAAAAAGGTCTATACTCTTTCACAAAGATTATTGGATTGAGGGTGGTCCTGTTATTGTGTCCATATCTTATAAAAACTGCCTCTATTCATTGCAGCTGATGTTAATTAGTTTATGTTCTGGTGCATAATTTAAGCTACACTATGAGTCTTATTATCCTCATCACAAAGTGGGCTGTAATGGAGAAGAGTGTCGCTTCCTCTCTAATTAGGATGGCAGATTCACTCAATTTGCACAAATTCAATTCTACATGTGGTGTCAGGTGTGGTCCCTGGTGGGAACACTCCAATCAGAAAAAGATTAATTGAAACTTAAAGGTGAACTCAAAACATCTCTTAAACAGCATTTACTGGCAAGATGAATTGGGTTTCGTTCGTTTTTTCAAACACTTGTTTGGAAAACTCGTTGGAAAGAACTGTGTGACCAACCTGGTGAGATCGGCCTGCTGCTGGAGTTGCTCTTGCACCTTACGGCAAACCTCGCCAGCAGTATCGTAGACTTTGCCGACTTTGGTGAAGAGGGCAGCGATCTTGTCGCTGCGGAGAAAACCAGCTGCCCGTCTCTTCAGCAGGTGACTCAGGCAGGCCTCGATAGCAGCTGGAGAGAGAGGAGAAGAGTTGGGATTGGTAAAATTGACAAGAGAGGAGAGCAGGGGAAAGATGAGAGATTATTAGCAAAAAGATGGAGGACAATAGAAATAATTGGTAAAATAAGTGTGAAACATTCACTGTGCTTATAAGCAAAGAAAGGAAGAGATGGGCATCTTCAATTTAAGCCCAGGCTTCGCAGGCTTCTGCATTTTTGGGTCCACGGAGCGTGTGCACTACAGCCCGAGACACTTCCTCGGCGGGGTTGACTGACTTCCTGCACAGCTGAATGACTTGAACTAACCAAGCAGTTCCTTTAGTAGTGAGTAGTTCAGAGATGTTCCTGGGAGCAAGCAATTTTCATGGCTTGTTGACAGAGGTTTACACTCAAACCACTCCAAATTATTTCAATTGAGTTAACCACTTTCACTTTGATAGGCCTATGACTGATTCTTGTATGATGATGCTTGTAGAATGTATCTTTTTTCAGTTAAATACCTATCAGTAACCATCAGGAGCATTTCATCTGCAGTGTCAAACGTTTGATGCACAGCGAGGAAATTTTACGCATGGCACACACAGGGTACCTTTAATTATCTAAATCCTCTGACACATGGTATCTCATGGTAATTGATATACTGTGCTTTTGTAGGAGCTGTTCCACATAAATTCAAGTAAGATGACTTGTACAGTGAAAGACTTTTTTTTTTTTTTTTTTTTTTAACTTCAAGTGAACCTCAAAAGAGGATTGGTGCGTTTTCAGATCGTGCCTTGGAGGCCACCTAGACCAGATCCAGAACTAGAATGAGCTCAGTCTGCTTGTTAGATTATAAGACACGTTTTGTGCAAAGCTGACATTACGGCCTACAATTGGGACTAAATGAAAGCTTGTGAAGTATCCAAAATTGAAAATGTTTATCCTCTGTTGAGCATGAATGGGAAATATGCCCATGAGATTTTACATGCAGATTTTTCTCAAAATAGAAATGTCTACAGCCAATGTCATGGCAATCTGTGCAGGTCATTGTTGAGCTACAATATCTTCCTCTGAACGAAATGTTTGGAAGGTGATGGATGTGCAAATTAGTAGGTAGACAATGAGACAATGTATGCAGTATGAAATGTGCAATTTATGTGCAAATGGACTGAGCACAAGAATATAAAGAGAACAATTACTGTATATGATCTTACAGCATACAATGTCCTCTGTATCTGCACAAATGTCAACATGTTGCTGCGACTCATATCTTCATTCCACCTTGAGGCATTCTCAGACTTTTACTAATGGACTTGTGTGTGGATATAATGCTATTAGTGAACACTTTCCTCTGTATCTCTTATTCTAGGGGAGAAATGACGGCTGCCTATTAAATTAGAAGCAACACAGTCACCTGAAATGTGATTTGCTGAAGTGAGGGACAATTTCTGGCCGCCTACAAGCTTTAAATATTTAGAAGGTTGGAGGTAGTAACCTATCCCTGAGCATGCCCTTTACACTGCGGGTACTTGTTGTTCGTTCATTACCGGTAAAGATAAGATCATATAGTAAACTGTAATATCTCTGTGGGGGGGAATTGGCTCTCGGCTGCAGAAAAGTTTTGATATAAATCTGCAAGAATAATGGGTGGGTTGAAAAAGTAGACTGCCTGACGATTTCTGTACAGCAACAGTGAGTGTAACTGTGAGACTAAAAAGTAACATGGAAATCTGCATTTAATAAGTGATAATGTGAGAAGGAACCATATACCAGTCTTTTGGGTCAAGTCCTTCAGTCTAATGTCTTTGAGACACGGATTGCAAATCGAAAAAGTATTTCAGGTCTGTCAATGCTAGTAGCTTTAATCACCAAATACTTCTTTTCAAATAGAAAATATGATGCAGAAAGGTATCCACTTCAGCCATCCCCTAATGGACTTTATGCCGTATATTTGTTAGAATCAGCACCGATCCTGGTTTGAATGTGGCTACTATCCTCTGCTATGCATCTCTCCTTGTCTGTATACAAGATTAACGTTCAATTGTGCACTGTCTAAATAAAAATACATTACATTACATTACATCAGCTCAGCAAAAGCTGTAATGATCAGGCAGCGTGGTTAGCGACTGCTTTACTAGGACTCTTAACTGGAAATCAAGCAGAACTGGCATCTCTCGTCAATATAACTAAGCAGCTGCTGCTGAACTAAACTGCTTTTGTTTGGCTGCTTATGTTTGTCATTTTTGTCATGTTATTAACATGACAAAGATTATTTTGATTGGTTGCTACTAGGGATGGGCTATATGGAGAAAATCAAATATCACAATATTCTTGACCAAATACCTCAATGTCGATATTGCGGTAATTTTGTTGGGTTGACATTTGGTGTTTTCATAAAATATTTTCACAATGACATTTTTGATAAATAATCATCAGTAATGTTGATTTAATGACTAAGTGGGTAAAGGCAAATAATAGAACAGCTAGAACAGTCTGGTAAGTTCAAAAAAATGACATCGCTTTACTGTAATGTAGCCTTTAAATTCAGGAAAAGACAACACTATATCACGATATCTAGTGTCATAAATCAACCAGCCCTAGTTGCTACATAGGCTTATGTTTTGTAAATCCCAAGCCCTTCTTTTTAAATGGTAATTGAAACTGGGCAGAGCATTAACGCCACCTATTGTCCCCCGCAAAAATAAGATCTGGCTTGTTTTCCCATATCTGACTACAGTGGTACTTCTAGAAAAACACACATGTATAACTTATATTTGTATAGTTCAGAGTTTGCAGTTTCAAGTTTGAAAATAAGTTGGTAGGTGGTGCCTGGATAGTTCAACTAGTAGAGCATGCACCCAAACTCTGACCTGCGGCCCTTTGCTGCATGTCATTCCCCCTCTCTCTCCCCTTTTACATCTTCAGCTGTCCTATATAATAAAGGCCTAAAATGCCCCCAAAAAATCTTTAAAAATTAAAAAGAAAATACGTTGGTGGTCCCGTAGCTTCCGCTCTGTAGCAAAGATAGGCCGAAACCCTAACCCTAACCCTGTAGCAAAAATGGCAACCGTTGTTGCTGGTGAATATTGTCCAGCGTTTTATATTCCATTTTTTGACTGTTATGAGTGCACCATCCAGGTACTCGTAGTGCACTGCATCTAGCTATACTTTGTCAGTGTGAATGAACTATGCACTAAACATAGCAAATGTAAGTACAGAAGTGTGCAAATTGAGACATAGCTCTGCCTTATACACAGATTGAAATTGACTATGCAACAGCACAAATGCACTTTTGTATACCAACAGGACGCTATTATATGAGATGTAGCAGAAAGACTGAACTGGGATGGACTGGCCCAGAGAAATACATAGACTCATATGCAGAAAATGAGAGAGAAACGGAGAGTCTCTGTCTAGCTGTGGCCCATCCATTAGCCGTCTCCCTCCCTCTGTAATTGCTGCATTAATGCTCAGCCATAATAAGCTTTTTAGGGCTGATGGTAAAAGCAACATCGTAATATGATTATTCAAATAAACGCAAACAGAGAATCTATCTCGTACTCATTTCGATGTATGTGGTTGGTGGTTTAATACGTTTTAATAATGTGCTGACTTTATTGGTAAACAAAAATTACATAAAGGGTTTCTGAAAAAGTACTGCATTCATGCAAATGGGTCTCTATGTAAACCTACAACAGCCACAGAGAATAGCTTCATTAGTTTTAGATATAAAAAGTCCATCTGCAGTATGAATTCATATCAGCTCTGAGCTTTTGCGGCTGTCTGCACATGTTTTTCCTCCACGAGGTGAATGGAGTGGATATTACAGTGGAATATAATGACCAACAACAATATAATTCTCTCTGATGCTGGGAAAACTAGTGCTTTATGAGTGTAATAGTCTGCTTTTATTGCTACTCTCAGAGCCATAGAAGGAGTGCTTAGAGGCTTTGAGGTTTTTGCTCAAAAAGCTCTTTGTACAGTACATTCACAGCAGCTTTATTCTGGAAGATTAACATGTTAACTTAAGGAAAATTAATGTTGGTATCCAAAGGGATAGCAGGGATTAGTTGCTGTAAAGTTTGAGCTGAAGTGTTGGTTTATGAGGAGCGTGTAATAGTCTTGTTGTGAACATTAATGCACGGTTGTTTCTGTGGAAACACAAAAATCGAGCAGAAGATGTGAGCGGCTCTCCCACGGGAGAGACCGCACCCGGCTCCACTCATTCTGCTGCTTTCTCTCACGACCAGCCTGCTAATTCACGTTTGGGTGTCTGTGGTTCATATTAATGATCAAATCCTTTCTATCATACATGCAGAAGTAAAGGCTTTCATTCTGACAAGAGCAGAGGGACAGTTAATCCCAGCACTGTTACAACACACTCACATTACAGAATGTTTTGTGCACATTTCTGTTGTATGTTTTTGTATAATTTGGATGATTGTGCTTCAAAAGCATTTCTGCTGACAACGAAAATATGTGGCAGGTGCCTCTGGAGCTGTCTCCACTGAGATCATTAGCAGATCTAATGAAGACAAAGCTAATTAAGCAGCACTGCACTTCTCCCTTCCTGTCTGTATCTGTTTGTCTCTGTCTGTCTCTGTCTGTCTGACAAATTCTATCTCAGGTTTCCTGTGTGTCTGCTGCTGCTGTCTCAGAGTGTCACCTCTCTCAACATGCCTCAAGTCTACGACAAAGTCTCAGTCTTCTGTCTAATGCATCACTACAGATAGCCTTCCTGTATGTCAGGCCCTTCAACACTCCGGTCTGACTCAAGATGTATGGCAAACGAAAGGTTAGGCCTTCAAAATCCCCCAAAAATCTCTCCCGAAAGTACCCAGTCAAATGGGAAAAACTGGCTACACTTACTGTACATGCAGGGGAACGAAGAAGACTAGAGAAGCATTGTGAATTTAACCTCATACACATGCTGGCACCCACCACAAAGACAAAGAGGCTCCAAAGAAATGTAACCTATAACCGATCAATAGAGCTTGTTTTAATTCCTACAGAAAATGGAACCACAGAGTTGTATGGCGTTCAATTACGTAGCAATTATTTTTAATTGTTGCATAGGACAGTGAGACAACATATATACAAAATTTTGCAATTTAGCATTGAGCATGTGTGAGAGCCTGAATCTTAACCACTGGGCTACCAGGCAACCCAAAAAAATGGGTGTTTTTTTATTTTGGTGTGAACTGTCCCTTTAAGGTGTTGTCTTGAGCAGTATTTTTAAGTCTAGATGGAAGGGATGTTAATGTCGTTATCAATCATGCCCATAGTTCTGTGTTACAGCCATTTCACCTTTGTAAAAACATTAAAGCACAAAGTAAAGCCAATGCAAGTGTTAAGGAAAAACTCAGGAGCGGCACAACTCATTTGAATGAATGTTCAGGAGACTTTGATGGCTTACACAGGAGCATTTCATTTTTAACACTCAATTGAGGAGACTATTAAGCAGGCAGTACAGTTTAACCACGATGTGTTATTGTGTAGTTCCTGTCTTCCTGAAGATGTATTTAAACTCATACTGGAAGCGTTGCGTTTAGCTGAACCTTTTAGGTAAACAAAGATATTGCAGGCGCCTAAACACGGATGCTAAAGCTTAGTTCAGCCTATCTCTCTCTCTCTGGGAAGTATGCTAAAGTGTGGCAGGCCCACCGACCTCCAAAAGGAGACAGTCCTAAAGCAAAACATTCCCTTATCATACAGCTGTCTACACTCCTTGAATCTGCAGAGAGACAAACCTAATTATACATGAACAGGTTTGGTTATTAGAGACTGGCCGAATATTCTCGTCCCCTGACCGGTGGCCTATGAATGACCTTATGTTGTCTAAGCTTTCCCTTAGTCCAGGGGTCTTCAACGTTTTTAAACCAAGGACCCCTTAACTAAAAGAGAGACGGAGCACGAACCCCTACTACATATATTGTACAAAATAAAGTTGCATATTAAACTGGGTCTACAATAACGTGTGGGCAGCCTAAAGCCTTTATACATACCTTTTTAGTACATGGAATACTAAGCTATTAAAATAATAATTGTTGCCATGATTTTATAAATCATGTTTTAATATTAAACATACATGTGGCACAGTGAATCCTTAGGGCTAACTGTAGCTGGCTACCTAAGTGACTACCTTACCTGTAGGCCAGTTAGCCTATCAATAAATTTTTTTTTAACACTAATAGGCTGATTTATGTTTGCTAATAATATGTTGGATTCATGTTAAGACGTTTTCATTTTTGGAAAAACTTAAAAAAATAAATGAATTGGCCAATAATAGGGGTCTTTGAATTATTAAGTAATGAGCTGTTATTTTGTTCATAAAAAAAGCCTTGTATCGAGTATTAACTATTTCACACTAGTTTCACTGTGTGAGCAGACAACAGGCTCGGATACATCATCTGATAGCAACAAAAGACATGACCGGGAATCTCTCTATTCATCATAACATCTCTGGGTAATATAAAGCTGCATGTATGTGCGAGCTGTGATTGATGACTTTAATAAACCTTGGTAACTTCAGGCCCTACACGTTGACAGACACACAGGGTGGTTGTGTACCGTTTGTGTGACATAATTGTGCATTACTGTTTCAATGTAACTGGTGGTGGATTGTCTCATGGTGGATTTGTAGCTCTCATACCCTCATGCCTTAAAGGAAAATTCCTGGGTGGTGAAAACAGTAGCAATGCAGCTCATACTTCTGGAGTATGTTCTTAGTTGTAAATCTTTCTTGTTCTGGTGGATGACTGGCCAATTGTAGACAGCATGAGATCACATTATTGTATGTATTTCCAGTACAGATAAGAAGACATCCATAATCGGACTTAGCTTTTAATAGCCCGTAACATAATGTACTGAACACACCCCTACACACACCTCTGAGTAAAGACCTCAGAGCTATAGAAGCTTTGCAAAGAAGGCGATCTTTTCAGGCCTTGAAGGAGAAACTCTTGGAAGTGATTAGTGCACCGAGTCTCCTCTCTGAACTGCAAAATCTCTTTGGGTTGTGAAATGGTATGATTTAGGCATAAAGCCTCTAAAACTGGATAGCTTTCAATTGCAGAGAGAGATTTCAGGTGGCCCCTCAGCCCCTGCAGCTAGATAATCTTACACCAGCTAATATAACCACGATATCAATATATTTCTCAATGTTCAACATGACAAACCATATATAATTAACATGATAGTGTAGTTAAATCATTTAAAATGTATTTCGTCTACTTTTTGGAGGGGCAGTCTCATAATTAGCCCTGGCATAAGGTCTTTGGTTAAGTAATTTCAAATATAGATTCATCACATCCTTTTTTCTGATATAAATCTACTCTGGACTATTTCTATTCCCTTCCGAGGACTATACCTGTCTAACTTTATGAGTCATGCTGCTACTCCTGAAATAGGTGCAGAAAAAGAAAAAGAGTGATAGTGGGAGACACTGGTGGAACGACGACAAGAGAGTCCTGAGACAGATGTAGGAGGTTGCAAGGGAGAAAATAACATGATGGAGAGATGAAAAACGGCAGAGAGTAATATTGATTTTAGCAGAGAGGATGGAAAACGCTCACTCTTTCCTACCACTTTCTCCTCGAGCTGCCCAACTCCCACAAGGGAATCACAAAGTATACTGCTAAACAAGGGACAAAGGCAGTGTTTATGCAGCATTTCTTCAGCAAGTGTTTGCAGCAGCTAAAGGATTTCAAATATAATTGCCTGATGTCTGTTATTGTTTAGCTCAAAGCAACACTATTACTTTGAAATAAAAGGACATAACCTATTCTTCCTCTTCCGAATAAAAAGTTGAATTCACAAGGATCTAAAACACGGTCGATTCAATACACGCAGAGATCAGGCGCTCCGTATAGAAGCCTTTCAATCCCGTATATGATGCCAAATGGAATAATGAATCCTCCCTACAATGTACTATGAAAAAAATCTGACTAGGTTAAAATTAAAGCTGCTCTAGGCAACTTTTTTTCTTTTTCTTTTTTTTTTTTACATCTGTGGCTCCATACTCCAGTGAGAGGAAAAAGAAAAAGAGAGGAAAAAGAAAAATCGCCATAGTGAGCAAGCTCATATGTATCAGCTTTGAGTTCTATTTCATTTAATCTCTTCATCACTGATCACACCATAAATCCATTTAGACAAATGGGGAACAGTTTGGCATTTCAATTATGGAAGTTGGGTTGCTCTTTGCTGTTGCAGCTCCGTCTTTGTGACTTCTTTCATAAATACCCATAGCAGATGTAATTACCAGTCTTGCCTGAGTCATAAAATGTGTCAGTGATTCTTCTCAATAGCAGCTTTAAAAAGGGGGACAGTTTCCAGTAGCCAGTGGCTGCTATTTATCAGCAAGAATCCTTCTGGTGGAAAGCTGGTGTGTCATTTATTTCTCCTGTATCGAGTTAAAGAAAGACTCACTGTACACATCAAGGAGTGACGTTTAGAAATGTCAAACACTGATATTTGCTTTTTGAAGATGAGTAGCAGGGATGCAAGTTTTAAACAATTTCTTTAATTGACAGTCGGCCGCCTTAACAATCGATTAATCATTAATAACTTATAGAATACGCTGGATTTTCCACTGACTTACCTATAGTTATTGAATAATAAATAACACAAAATAATGACTTTATTTCAAATTCCAGAGCTCCTTCCTGCTTACCTGATCTACATGATGGACTGTTGTGTTCACTGTAGCTAACATTAGCTCAGTTGGACGGATGTCCCGGGAACAAACAATACTGTTTGACTTTGACTCTGACTCTCTGACTTTATGTGTCCATTTAGGCTACTGCCACCGCTAAGACACATTTATACTCAGAGCAGGGGAGTGTTGCTGATACAGTTAATCCCTTTTGTGTTGATCTAGTTGGAGGCATGTGTAATTAGAGTCCTGCTGTCTGACACTCAGCTTTTAGGCTGCGTTCACCGAGCAGCTGTTCCTGTTCAAGATGCTAGTTTAGTGTAAGAGCCTCAGATCGCTAAAACCGCACCGACACCAAACAACTCTGTGGAATTTTCACAACTTTCTGCTTCAGAGTTTGTTACCAGGACTGCCTCAGTGAGCAAAGCGAGGCACGCTGCAACTCTTTTCTTGCTCGGAGGGAATAGAGGTGCTTTTCATTTAATGTTTGTGCCCCCCTTTGGGCGGTCACGAAACACAACTGTAACTCAATCTCATTAAAAAAGTAAGAGTCTCCACCTAGTGGCACAACCGCATACTACAACAAATCTACACATTTTCTGGCACGTCCCTCGTCTTCTTTATCAGTTAATATATTTTGAATAGGCTAAATTATATAGGTTGTTCTCATTAAACCATTTGTATATATAGCTACGAAAAGGAATGCACTGTCATTTGTATGTATTCCACATATTTATTACTGTATGTCCCATATTGACTGCCGATGTATAAGATTGCGAAGATCTGCATAGAGAGGAGGTCAGGGTGGATGTAGGCCTATGGATCATAAAACACAGGGGAGTTTATGTCCCGGAAAAAGTTAAAGGGAAAACGCAAGACTTTCACCCAGGAAACAGATGTCTGTGTCTCCTTAAAAAAACACAAAACACAAGACTTAGTCTATATCCACGACTTTGCACTTCCGGGACGGCTCCGTTGCCGGTGGCAAATTCCGCTGGATGTCCCTCTTTTCGGCTGGATGTCAGTTACCTTACGCTTTCTTTGTGTTGGAATTTTAAACTCCTGGTGGATCTATGAGGACTATGGTTGACTGCTCCTCAGATCTCTGCAGGGTAAATCCAGACAGCTAGCTAGACTATCTGTCCAATCTGAGTTTTCTGTTGCACGACTAAAACAACTTTTGAACGTACACATGTTCCACCAAAACAAGTTCAAGTTCAGGTTTATAGAAATGCCAATAAACCAGAGCATGATTTTCTCCCATCCCGGAATGCTCTGTGGACTAGCCAGACCCTCCTCTGAAGCACTGTGGAGGAAGGTCTGGCAAAGCGAGACTTATTTTAACTAGTCGTTTTGGTGCCTAAAGTTAACTTGAGGTCGCCGCATGACAGTCAACTTTTGTCAACTAAACTTACCTGTAACGACCGCTAAACTCAACTGTCATGTGACTGGTCGGCTGAACTTTAGTCACGACAACGGTCGGCTGTCGCTGTAATTTCGTAAAATGTCGTACAAGTTGTTGTGGATAGGTTTTTGTACGATATCATAGGAAGCTGTTCATGAGAATGCGTTGAATATTAATTGCGATTAACCGATAATCGAATAATCATTAACATCCATAGTGTTGAGAGTGTTGACAGTGTTGGGTACGTAGCACTATGGATGGAGTGTGTGTTTTGGCTAACCTGTGAGGAGGATCAGGGTCTTCTGAATCCTCTCGTGTAGATTTTGTGTGAATTGACTCACTCTCTCGAGGTTTTTGCCTCTCACGCCTTTTCCTGCTCTCTTGCGTGGGATGGCAGGATGTTGGATGAGAAAGAGGAAGGAGGGAGCAGAGACGGTCAAGGGGTCAGCCAGGTTGGCATGGCGACCGATCTGCATCTGCTTTCGGTTGCCATTGGAAATAAACTGTTGCGACAGCTGCTGTGTGCAGAGCTTCAGCCCTAGCAGGACCAATGTACCTTTGCCTTTCTGCAGCTTGCTGAGCTGCAACCTTGGCTGTTTGAGTCGGAGCTGCGGCGAAAGCTTTTCAGAGCGAGAGATGCAGCGTCTGCTATGACTAAGACTGCAGTCCTCGAGCCCAAGTCGAATGATACAGCGGATATAGGAGGGATTACTGGATTCAGGGCAGGGCTTAGTAAAATGTAATTATACCCGAGGTGAGTCGGAAAGGAAAAAAGGTGCAGGGAACGCAGGCAAAGAGAAAAGTCGAGCAGGATGTAAAATGGAGGAAAAGGAAGGCAGACACGTACAGAGACACCTGTGCTGATGCCTGAGATAAAAGTTCAGAGCCGGTGTAGTCGCTACATTCATTTATAACAAGTCAGATACACAAAGAAATACACTTAGCTGATAAAATAATCTCACAAATTCAGTCATTCACTCTGTCCATTTTCTTGTGTTCATCTGTTTTTAATGGATATCCACCGTTTCCACAGGAGAGATGAGCACTCATCTCATCCCCAGGCCTTTAATCTCTCAGACACACATAAACACACACGACACACACTCTAGTATGTGTGTGTGTTTCAACATTATCGCCTCGTGATTCACACCTTATCTTTGCACCTCTTCCTCCACTCTCTCACGCTTCCTCTGTTCACCTTGTGACTTCCAACACCTCCTCTCTCTGTCCGCACATTCACTTTTTCTGTTGTCACACAGTGCTTTTCGATTATTACTGATTGTTAGAGATTACAGTTAAAGTCCAGGCTGTGAAGCGATGAACAATGTGCGTGGTGTTTAGATTCTATAAGTGGTTTCAGATGCAAGATAAAGAAACCATACAGCATTCATTAATGCTGCACTAGACAAGAGTTGATGCTGTTTTCTAAAAAGGCCCTTTTATACCCCTTTTCCACCAAAATGAGCGTGTATATGCAGGTTTTTAGACCCAGGTCTGTACACTGACTTTGCTTTGTAAAATCAATATTGTTACATATTAGATGTGAGTTTTCAAACCATACTGTTATAGATTGTAAGCACTCGACAACTGGGTGGAAAATGAGGAAATAGCCCTACCAGATACATATATACATATAAATACATATATATCGGAAAACCTATTGCATTAGATTCTGTAAAATCCTTAATATACTAACTGAAGATAAGTGGACCAAGGACAGAACCCTGTGACCTTTCTGTTTTACTCACTATTCTCCATCAAGTCTGCAGTAAATATTAGCAAGTTGTTGGAGTTCTAAATCCAGATCTAGATCCATTGCGGGGTCTTCTGAGTGATCTGCTGTAAAGAGCCAAAAAGACAAAGCATCAGGGCCCATTCAGACCAAAATAGGCAATCCGGTGATTTGCCGCAGGGTTGTGCGGCGGTGTGGGAGTGTCAGTGAAACAGAACATTTGTGTGACGTCCTGTTGTGTTCTTTAACCCCCCAATGTAGCACAAGTAGACTTAATATTTCACAGTTACTGTTTTCCGTCAGATTGTTTATAGATCTCGACGTTTCCGACCGCACTTGAAGGCAGCTTCATTTCACGGAGAAAGAGAGAAAGAAAAGAGACGAGCGAGACAGATTGACTGCGCTTTGTTGTTTGTGTGATGTTCAGTGTTTGTGTTACATGATTGGCCACCGCAGTGTGACGTGGGGTTACATTTCTCCAAAAATTGAGTCAGTCTCAACTCTTCGCTGCAGGCCCCCTGCGTTTTTTTTGCGTGTCCCCCCTGCGACACCCCCCGCCACAGCCTAAAAGCAGTACTCCCATTCAAAATGAATGGAAAGATCTGCGTTTTTGCCGCAACGTCTGACGGCCGACGCAGGCTGTGTGAATGCCCACTCATGCTGGAGGAAGACAAACACTGGCCAAGAGAGATGTTTCAAGACCTGGCAATCCAAAAGTTGTTCTTATTACTCACTGTTCTATAAAGCATTAGTATATGATTTATTAACCCTACATAAAGCCATTACTTTACAACTTAGAAATTCTTTGCAAAGGATGCTTATTAGAAAGCAGTACCTCAGAGTTTAATGTAAAAATTAGCTCATCAACCATTTATGGAGGATCATCACATATGAAACACAGTTACACTGTGATGATCTATGAATTTATGTCATTAAGCGTGACTAAGAGTAAAAGTAAAAATACATATCCTCTGAAGCTGCTGTAATCTACCAGCTGTCACATGATTCTCCACCTGACATCCAGCATGAATAGCTTCCAGTGGTGCCACAGCAGCAGCAGCAGCCTGGAATTTTTCAAAGCAGTCCTCCTCTTAACTGGCATCGTGTCACATTACAGAGAATCAATGCTTTCACTGCGGGAGGAGTGGAGCACTAATCATGGTGATTGTCAGAGAGAGTTTGGGGCTGATTAAGCACTGGGGTTGTAACGACAGAGGCTGCTGTGTCTGTTTGCATGTGTCTTCACACCGGGGAGTACAGTGTAATAAAAACACCCAACAATACATGAATATCAAGTTTCTGCTGAGGATACTTGATATTCAGCTGTAGCTGTAGCTGTAGCTGTAGCTGTAGCTGTAGCTGTAGCTGTTGCTGTTGCTGTTGCTGCGCTGCATCCTGAGTGTTTGTGATATGTGAGATCTGATGGTTGGGACGTCACAGTGTGCTTCATGGAAGCAGCTGTGTACAGTGGTGTCTTTGCTCAGGTTTGTTGTGCTTTTCCCAATTACAGATGCAGTATTTCTAAGAAATAACCAAACAATCTCAGCTTTGTAAGTAGGATTAAGAATTTGGCTATAAAATGTCTAGCTACTACGTAACATACTTAAAGAGATTTTAACTTTAAATTTTTAAAATCAACATTTTCCTTTGATTGTCTGTAAAACAAAAACAAAAAGACACCCCCCCCCACACCCCCTTTCCAAACACAAATCAGCTGACAACAACATGATGCCAGGCTGAATGAATAAAGTGAAACAAGATTCAATTTAGTCTGATTATCATGCTAGTAATTGTGTCAACTGGATAAGAAATAATAAATAAAAATCTATGAAAAATCACATTGTCTTGTACACTGAACTCCACCATACATGAGTGAAATCACATCTCTGCTCCAACAGTCAGAACATATTAAACCGAATCCCTCCCACTCGCTTTTGTTTTCACTGTGTCACTAATCATAAATATAGTGCTAAACTACTGTAGTGAAGCTCAGTGAAAACAGTTCAGTGAAAATAGAGACACTGCTTTGTGGCCGAGGAGAAAGTTACACTGTGAAGTCTTGTACGCCATACACCACTGTTGACACTGACAACTAGGGGTGGGGGGAAAATACAGCATAGTATCGCAATACTGTATCGATACACAGACGCCAAGTATCAATCCATTATTATATATATATTGGTCAGTTTGTCTGCTTGACAATCCCATTTTGCAGCAATAAAATTGAAGTGAGATGAGCAAACAGAGAAATGTATCTTTTTAGATAAAACAGATATTGACATCATTTGAAATTGGGAAAAAATTGAATTTGGAAACAAAGGTAGTAAATTGCGATGTATAGCAGAATATTTTGCAATATGGTTAAAATCGTGATGATATCGTATTGTGGGGCCTCTGGTGATTCCCACCCCTACTGACAACCGCCACAAACCTAATATGAGCTCCTGACGGCAGGTGTGCACTGTATCTGATGTAGTAGGTAGGTACAAGTAGTTTCTGAATGGCAGCCCTGCCATAAATGCCAGCTTTGTAAAGCTGATGAAGTCTAGTTTGTTAAGCATCTGTCAATCGGTGCCAACCAGCAATGCTCTTTTCCCAAGCAGTATGTCTCAGTTTGACATATGCTGTCAGGATTTCTGAAACTGTGACTCAACCACTCATAATTCACCAATTACACTCTGTGTAGAAGTCTGTTAGATGACTCATGTTACTTTTAAAACCACACATACACACGGTGACTGCTAGACCTCTTTCAAAGCTTAAACACTTTAATCTCAATTCGTTGTAATTGTTTTTTTTTAGCTACTTCAACGTTCTAATCCTTTCTCATGTGGTGTTTCCATTACTGTGTCCACCCACTGCGGAAGGTAGAGAGTCCATGTTGTCTGCGTGGGAGTGAGAGAGGTTGCAACCGGCTGCCAGCAGCGAAGAAAGAATAGAGAGAGGGGTGGAGGGATTAAAACCAGCGAGGGAGAGGTGAGAGAGAGTATCGGTTCTCACAACCCCTCTCTCTCTCTGGGCCTCCTCCCTGATGCCTGCTGTATCTTAACAGGTGGTCAGGACTCCTGGTGCCAGTCTGCCTAGCATCATGGTTCTGAATAAAGTCTCAGCTGCTGAGAGCCGGATGCACAGCAACAAGAAGGAAATGTGACAAGAAGGAACACGAGAAATATGCAGTTTAAGTACAGATTCAGGGCTTTATCAGTTAAGTTAAATGGTTTAAAAAAAAGGCAGTCACATGCGCTCACGTTTTAGGGGAATTGCCTTTCACCCACGGAATTAGGTGTTCTACTTAAAATATGTCATCTGAGCTCTGTTCCAGGAAATGCTGTCAGTGCTCGATTGGTGCTTTGCTGTGCAGAGAGCGTGACTGAACGCTGGCGAGATGAAAGGAGACCGACTGGAACAGACTATTTTCTTTACAGCACAGAGGACAATGAACACCTTGCCACTCCATTAAAACAATATCGGATGCTAGTCATCGTCCTGCATACACGAACACACTCCTGTTGGTGTTGTGTTTGACAACGTTTTGAAAACATGCTAAAACACTGAATTGTCCTTTAATGGTTAGTTTGTCACCCCAAACCTAGTATGCCTCCTTACGTATTCCACAAACTGACGATTGTGTGTGATCACAGGCTTTAGTGTGTGTGTGTGTGTGTGTGTGTGTGTGTGTGTGTGTTTGTGTCCAACAGTCTGTGGCAGTGAGATAAAGTTCTCCTTTACATGAGCTGCAGTGCGCAGCCATTGATTTCCATTGGCAACAGGTTGTTTCAGCCCCTAAAGTCCCATCAGTGAAAGGAGATAAACCTCAGCATTGTTTTTTTTAACATTAGTTCTCTTATATATTTGATGAGCATGGGTGATGGGTGGACTGACTGAATCAATATTTAATCACCCTGTGTGCGGTGCTGACCTCAGACCAGAGAAAGTGGACATTAGAGGAAAAAAGCATGATGGGGGAGGATGAGTTTGTGGTATGACGAAACACTGTTGTTTGTCTGGAATTAGAATATTAGAAAAGGAGCCATTTCTGCTGTTCTGAGACTTGAACCATTAGGAAAATATCTTGCCATCTTGTTCCTGAATTTGTTGGCCGTAGTTGGTGATTTCCAACTTCAGAGAAACAAAATAATCCTCTTGGCTCTGCAAACCTTCTACAAGAATTTGCAAGAGTGAAATCAAGAAAAACACTCCAACACAGACGGCTGTTTTAGTGTCGGAAACACAGTTGATTGTTTCTGGTGCCAGAACAAAGTCCTTTAACGTTATTACACTACAACACGTAGCCTGATTAAATCTGCTTTAAAGCCCACAGATGAATAAAATGCAGGCACACACTGACACTGTGAGAAGTGTTCTTCATTAAGACTGTAATCAATATGAGCCTCACAGTCACCCATAGCACAAAGCTAACAACAAACTAGTTAAAATCTAAAGGCATAAATGCTAATGTCCCCTTGTTAGTTCAAGTCTATTTTCCAATATATCTTGAGGCTGTTTCAATAAAGAGTGAAGGTCAGTTTTCCTTTCAGTAGAATTAAGCACTGCACCACTGCTGCTATACACAATACTCTTTTCTATTACAAGTGGAGGCCAAATTAAAAAGACTATGGGAAATATCAACGTACAATAAAAGGGAAAAATGTGTTCTGGGACCCTTGAACACATCATGGTTTCAAACTCCCTCACAGGTTTTGGAGATTTAGTGCCTTGCTCAAGAACATTGACATATCGACAGGAACATCTAACTATAAATCCAGGAATCTCTATGCACGTCTCTGTGTGTGTGTGTGTCTCCCAGATGCAGAGTACAGCAGCGGGGGAGGGAGTTGCTACATCCCTAGACGGCTGACTACCAACAGAGAGCCTGCAAGCCTCTGTACAGCAGCGGGGGCGGGTTCAAAAAAAGTGACTAGCGACAAATCTAGTGACTTTCTGTAGAAGAGAGATATCAGTATTGTCCGGAGAGAGCAGCCGCCACAGTCACCTCTCTCGGTCACTTGTGTTCAGTGAGCAGCAGCGAGCCTACGGGGCGCCTCATGTAGTGTAGTGTATCGTGTAGTACTGCAGATAGGGGCTGTGCATTGTGCAGGAGGAAAAGTAAGAAAGACATCTATCGCTTCTAACTTTCTCTCTGTGGGACCATTTTATAAGTTAATACAGCCAACTCACAGCCAGTGTTGGTCAAGTTACTTGGAAATAGTAATTAGTTACTGATTACTGATTACTTCTCCAAGAAAGTAATCCAGTTACTTTACTGATTACTTATTTTCAAAAGTAATTAATATTTTCACCTGTTTAGCAGGAGAGGGGCCCTCGGAGGTTTGCCCGGTGGAATTGGATGTAGCCGCAGCGGTCATGCTCAGATTTGAGGTGGAAGTTTTCGCTGTAGATAAAAGTTTTCTTCCCACACAGAGTGTACAGCGGACGCTGATGTTTTTGTCACCTTTAACCGAGTCAAACTCAAAGTAATTTCGGTACTTCCAAGCATTAAACGCTGCATGGTCCTGCTCTCTCCCGCGCTCCATGTTGTCTCTTCTTCAACACTACACATGTCGGTGTTTACCACTGACGTCGCGGCAACAAAATCACAGTTAAGTAACGCAGTAATGCAGCCTGCTTACGGGGAAGTAACAGTAATCTAATTACTGTTTTTGCAATTGTAATCCCTTACTTTACTCGTTACTTGAAAAAAGTAATCGGATTACAGTAACGCGTTACTTCTAACGCGTTACTGCCCATCAGTGCTCACAGCACAGCTGTTGTCTTTAAAGGTGCTCTAAGCGATGTTGGGTGATGTCACTTCTTGTTGACGTTCGAAGTACTGTCAAACAAAACGGAGGCTAGCTCAACCCTCCCTCCTCCTCCTCCTCCTCCCGTTCCCTCGCCCTCCCTTCCGCGCACTAACCCCCCAACCCCCACCCCCAAATCCTTCTTGTCGGTTATTGGCTGGAACACAGTTTGTTATGTTTCGTGGTGCAGGTTGGCGCAGCTTTTGTTGCCGTTTGTAGAGCCTGAGCTGTCTACAGAGACCGCGTTTTTTTACAGTGTGTTCAGGGGACAGGCAGCTAGTGGATAGTGAGGAGATGTTTGCTGTATGTGACAAAAAAATGCTTAGAGCACTTTTAACTTATGTGTTTGGTGATTTTGTCAGATGATGTCTGATGATTATAAAATCATGATTTCAGCAGTGCAAAAAAAAAACAAAAAAACTTGCACCCAAGCAATGGGCCCCTTCCGAATAGGCACACGCTCCAAACGGGCACTGCACTAGTATGATTAATAACAGACCTGTACTGTATGTAAGAAATCACCAGCCAAGGTAAACAGATGTCAGTGGTGTGGAGACACTTTGGCTACAACATGAAACAAACTGTGATTTACAGTATATCATAAATTAGACAACAACCTGTGCCAACAAACACAGGAAAATTTACAAACTTAATTAATCACCTTAAGCATTGCCATCTAAAAGCACCCACTTATAGTCTCAAATGCAATACATACAATACAGCAATTACAAAACCCATCCCCTGGACACACCCAGTAACAAACTGTAATGTAACTATTGGAAATGAGGGATTCAAGCTGATGAAAGTACAGCAAATAACTCAGAATCTCTGCACTGTGATACCATCATTATCGCTGTATCGTTATAGTAACGTATCATAAATTACTCTGCGATTCCCACTCCTAATTAGCTGTCATCGCAGAGTAGAGTCTGTGCAAGCCTGTGGGGCCAGACAACTAATGTGAAGAGGAAGCAAACCAGGAAGGGACTTTTTTTTTTGGCGTATACGCTGGGTGAGTAACTTTCATTTGGATGACTGGCCGCTATCTCAAAACATGGTATCCAAGGTTTGGAACTCACCCATACACCCACTCAAACTTAATTTGATTTCAAAGTCAGTATCAGTTTGTTGCTGTGAAACTACTCTGTTAGGAGACATACAAGGACTGTTTGTTAATCAACTACTCACTGCCATCGTATCTATTAGATAAGAGCTTTGTTTGTTTTAAAAACTTACCATTAAATATGTGAATGTAATTTCAATTATTCAAATATTCAGATCCCACTTCAAAATGACAGAGCCCAATTACACAAAGCAATGTCTCACAGGCAGAAAGAAGGCATCTGCCATTTTCACACACTGGGAACGTTATGTATTTGCTCTGCTTAATCATGGCTCTAAATATCAAATCATTAATGCTGTAAGTAAATGATGCTTGAGTCATTATGCTTTTATCTGCAACCAAGCAAAGCTGCTACATTTTCTGACAACATAGATTTTTCTTTAAAAAAGCAGACAAATGTTTGGGCTTCAGATAATAACGCTTCTGATTTATACTGAAAATGATTACAAACTTAATTACCGCCTTTAAATGTTACAGTTGGCCTTTATACCCTCTGCTTCATAATCTCTCTATGGTATGGCTATGTTTGATAAATACCGGTACTGTGGTGTTTAGTTTCAGTAAGAACATGTAAAAGTGAACAAAAGCCACCACAAGACACACTCCCACAAGAGCTTTTTCCCAGCCACCGTCAGACTGTTCGCAAACGACATTAAGTGGACATTCACACCAAGAAAAGTGATCCGGTGATTTGCCGCAAAGTGGTGCGGCGGGGGCGGGGGGGGGAGTGTCAATGAAATGGCCCATTTGTGTGACGTCCTGTTGTGTTCTTAAACCCTCCCAACAAAGCACAAGTAGACTTTATATTTCACAATTACTGTTTTCCGTCAGATCGTTTACAGATCTAGACATTTCCGGCCGCACTTGGAGACAGCTTATTTCACAGAGGGAGAGAGAGAGACAGAAAAGCGACGAGCGAGACATAGTGAGTGCTTTGTTGTTGCAGGAAATATTCAGCTATTACACAAACTCCTGGGCAGTTCAGAGCGATTTTTTACCCTCATAGTGTGTTAAAACTCTCTTGTGGCAGCAATAAAGGCAGTGATGTTTCCTGTTTACTGTACAGGATTCTCACACCGCCTCAAACCATAGCTCAAAACAGAAACGGTTTAAAACCGAGACACCCCAACTCAGAGTAGTTTCCTGTATCTGTGTCATGTGGGCTCCGCTACTGCTTCGCCTCTTTAGGGGACTAGCAGCAGGTCCGAGTGTATTGATTCCAATGGGAGTTCAAGTGAACGTGAACACAGGTTTTGAGCGATCCTTTCGCCCCATAGTCACCAAAATATATATTGGTGACATTTCTCACAAGCCACATATCTCTAGAACATTCTGACACTAAAATGGCATTTTTCACACGGACACAAAAAATATGTTTGTTTGACCTGTTTCTGTCTCAGAACCAAACTGGTATGAGCTCTGGCAACACAGAGAAGCTAACGTCGGCGTTCGTGAACGCCCTAATAAAACGAATCTCCGTGATGCTAAAATATGTCTTTTAGCTGTGTAACTATCTAAGGTTAGTAAAAGAACATATTAATAAATAATTCAAATATAACTTTTCATCCATCCACATGACATTCACTACATGTTAAAACAAGGCCACACCCTTTTAGGAGACAGGAAGTGTGTACAATTTCATACCATTGGCGCTGCTTGAAATGCTCTATCTTTAGTATTAAGGATATTTGCTCAAAGTCTGATCGGGGGTTACATGATTGGCCTAGAGAGATGGAGCATGCACTGTCAGCGTGCTGGTCATGCGTAGGGTCTGTGCGGTCACAAATTTTGGACGGCACACACAAGGGTCCGCACGGACATGGCGGATGATGACATTTACGTCACGGCGACCAAAGCGCACACTTCACAGCACTCACACACCTTACAGACTGTGTTTCTGTATTTAACTACCTCACCCCCTCTCACACTCCAGGACTACCTTTACCTGTGTCATGCAGTCTTTCCACAGTCCATTGTTTTGTGCGATAATTAATTGTGTGTGTTTATAGAGTGTGAATGTTTTGTATATATGGTGTATTTTTTATTCTGCTCCTTTAATTGCCTTTTTTGCCTTTTTTATAATAAAGTTAACTCTGAGAGATACGTACAATGATCCCAATGTATCTGTGCTGTCCTGACCTGTACCTGTGCAAATGGCAAAAAATCTCTTTAACTTGAAAAGGATGCATTGCGTGCGTCAAAGCAGCAGTGTGGCTCTGACCTTTTCTTCGTGGATTCTTGACAGCAATAAGAGTGTATGACAGACAGCAGGTCAGTCCAACCTGCAGTGGAAAAAATGGTAGGAGTTCCTAAGAGCATGTGGCAAAAACATTGGTGGGGAAAAAATGATCTACTGGTATTATCCTTTGAGGCTATGAAATTCAACATTTACAGCTAATGTTTTGCAGTGCAGTGAGTTATATCACAGCCCCATCGGGCCATTTGCCAGCGCCATAGCGGATGGAACGTCTCCTCGAATGAACATCAAAAAGACCACAAGCAGAGACAAGATTCAAGCTTCCTATATGCAACTGTGAGTGTGAATATGTGTCTAAATGTGTCCATACCTCTGAGAGTTGTATTTTCTGTCCCAAGTTACAAATATTTATCTGAGAGTTGCCATGGAGACCGGCTCTAATCAGTGGAACACCTGACGCTCCACTACAGTCTCTCGTGGCTTCCGATTCCTGTCATTCTCAATTAACTCGGAGGGAGAGTGTAAAGGAGAGACACACAGAGAGAAAGCACCAAATAGACGCAGATAGTGAATGGAAAACATTTCAATGTCTAATCTGCATTCCCTTATGTGAAATGCAGAAATACAGAAACATTAATCATCTTGAGGCCATTTGCTTCTAGCATTTGCATTACAATTTCCTTGGTAGGTGGTCTAAAATTCAGGACTAAAACATTGGCTGAGAAAACCAACTGAAAAGCTTTGGCAGTGCAACAGTTGCTAAACCACGCTAGTTAGTTATTACTTGGATTTCAAGATTCAAGAACTTTATTGCCATTACGTAAGCACAACAGAATTGCAATTGTGTCCGCCTCAAATGGTGCATTATATTAACGACTTATATTTACAAAGAATAAAATAAGGCATGGATGAGATAAGATTGATAAATATCAGCGATAAAAAGTACAGAATCTAAGCAATGTAAGTACAAAACATAAGCAAAATGAGGTAAATTACAATAACGCTAAAATACAACTAACAAATGTGCAAAACATCAGCAGCAGCAGCAAAAAAATGCCAGTAAAGGAGCAAAATGAAGTATTGTGTATAGGGGTGTTGAATGACATCTGTCATGTTTCTATAGCTTATATTGCAAGGGTTGTCTGTATGACTGAATAAACCAGATGAGAAACCAAAAACCAGAGCTAGAAAAGCCTCATGGGTCATTTAGATCAGAGGTTCTCAAACTGTGAGGTGATAAAAGTACTTTAACAGTGTGTTTACACATACAGATACAGCAGTAGTAGGCTGTCAATGGCCTCTCATGAAGGCCAGTGGTGCTTCAATTACAGTAAAAGTTTGCAGTCGTTCTGACCAATGGAAACAGAAGAAGCAGGTGGTCTAACGTGCTAAAATGAATCCACGTTGTGAGCTCAACAGGGTCATGCATGATGATTGAGACAGAAGGTGTGTATTTAGTTTGGAACAGAGTGGGCACATGGGTGGACAGCAGAGAACTGGATTATTCTTCAGGAGTGCTTTGAGAAGTTATCATTGCTATTTTTATGCATTTTTTCCCCACTGTAAAAACCTTGCCTCTGTTTTCTGTAGGAGAAAACTAAAACAAAAACGCTTACAGCCACCTTTCAAGTCTACAGGGAGTGAGTGATAGCTATTGGGTAAAGTAATAATGTGAGACTAATGAGGCTGTAACTGTGTAATTTATCTTCTCAGGCATTGGTTGCTGCATTTCAGTTCATGCTTTTGTTCTCACATTTATCCATTAATATATTTGCTGCTATGGAAATGCCCCATGTTTGGGTTTTCAAGCCTACAATCATAAAGCTACACTGACAGGGTGAAACACACAGTTTAATCTACACTCTGTGTGTTTGTTTGTGTGTGTGTGTGTGTGTGTGTGTGTGTGTGTGTGTGTGTGTGTGTGTGTGTGTGTGTGTGTGAATGCACACATTACTCAATATGCTGCACTGTGGTTCGAGTCACGCTAAAAGCATTGTGTGGAGCGCCACTTCTCTAGTCACGACTCTGCTGTGGCTCTGATGTGCTGTCCAGGGCTGCCAACTTTTCAATTTAGTTTGGAGTGAGATTGGGTATCTGTGAAGTCAGTGCATTTAATGAGTAGGTGTTCTGTGCCCACCCTCAACACACCGCAGGGGTCCTCAACTCTCAGGAATTTTGTTTATAAAGATCAGCAGCCAAATTCAAAATGTTTAAGCGATTATAGATGAAAAGCCATGTCAATAAGCACGGTCAATGACGACTATGTATGGTTGATCAGCATACTGCCAACCTCCACACATTATAGCCCAAATGACGCTGATTAATCACCCTGAATTTACTTAAAAAGTCCTGAGAAGAGACAGGATAAGGAAGCCATCGCTCACACACAGACCTGATCTCCTTTCCACTTCCGCCTGCTAAATGGGCATCTGGCAAAATTGTCAATCAGCAAAGTTTTTTTTATTTCAAACATGAATTAGTTTGGTAATATGTATCAGTGTATTTCATCACATTGATTTATTTGTGGCGTTCAATCTGGAGTTTGCGATCATGAACGATCATGAACGCCTCTGCACGAATTTGTCCAAAACTTATGCATTCAAGTTAACTCTGATAAGTTAGTCTATGTTCTTAACACAACGTTGTCAAGACCCAACTCTTTAAATAAGTTATTAGCATGCTTGTAAGGAGCCTAGCTTGTAAGTATAGCTATAAGTTAACATACAGCTTATATACGGTATTATTTAATATGCCTCCTTTTGCGTGCATAAGAAAATTGAGAAAAATTGTGAATGCAACAAATTCTATTCAATCATCCATACGTGCCACTTAAATCTGTTCATACAAGTGTCTCTTGCAAGAGGCCCATTGTCCTTGATATGTATATCATACCATTAGCTAACAGTCATTATCTGCCAGTTCAACCATCACAACAACAGATCACAGTTTTGTATTACTTTTCTCAAGCTATGCATTCCAGTGTACATCATGCAGGCTCATTTATGATACAGTTTGGAAAACACAAAGATACTTCATGAAAAGAGGGCGAAAGTAATGTGTAAAGACAGTTTAGGTGATTTTCATTTCCCATTATATTTTAGAACTTAGTGTTAAGCATGTCTGTAAAAAGAACCCATTCTAATACACATGGTGCTTTCCCTGTTGGTAAACTATTGTATGCGTGACAGGACTATTTGTCCTCCACTGGAGTTGTTAAAGTATAATAATTATATCTCTGGTGCAACATTTGGAAATTAACTTTACGATCTGAAACACCCACCAACATTAATGCTGTGATTGTGTCTACAACTGATTGGTCTGGAAAAGAATAAACTTGTACTATAGGCTTTTGAAATACTTGTAACAGATGATGTGTGAGTGTGAGTATGCTCACCTCACAGTATAATTTAATGATGAGGAATATAAAATGAAAATGATGTTGTTTGAGCCACATATTTAGGCTTGAGATGTAACATCTACAGTATGAGTTCTATCATCCAATGCTAATTACTGTTACTGATAATCTGATTATCATTCTGATTAACAGCATTTTAATTACTTTCACGCTGAATAGGATAAGTTGTTACAGATAATGGATGGGTGGATGTACACTTTGACTTTTTCATAATACATATCCAATTAAATCTATCTGAAACCTAAGTGGGATGACGTGGACAACCTTGTTATATGCCCCTTCATTCTTTCCATTGGTTAAATATATCTCTTACTTCTCTATTACTGTCTTCCGCTATCTCTTTCCTATTTTTTCTTTCTATTTCTGTCTGTTCATCTGTCTGTAGTGCGTGGAGCCCCAGATGTCCATTCGGTGGCAGGTCATTACATGACCACGAGTTTCCTAATGAGCCCATTAGCTGCTTCAGGCCATCCCTTCCTCTTACTCACCAATCTTTCCTTTACTTCTGCTCTACTCCTCCACACTTTCCCAGTTAATCAAATCACATCCTTCTTCTAACCCCAAATCACTGAGATCAATTATCCCCCTTTCTTCATTTCACTTTCTGTCTCTTATTTCTGCTATGTAGAAATGTAACAGCTACGGTGGACTTTGATCTGCCATTTGTGCTGTTTAAAAGCCATTTTCTTTTTCATTTCTCACACATTGTATTTGTAAAAAAAAAAAAAAAACATTTTCAGAAGGTTCAGTAGGTAACTTTTTTATAAAAAATAACCTTTTGTCACATTTGCTGAAACTGTCACCATCACCTGACAGTGAGGCAGGTTATTTGGGAAAAAAATCATGTTCCTGGCAGCCACTGCTCGTGAACTCTGATCAAACTGTAAAAAAAAGGCAGCACTGATCAAATATGAATCAAGATTATGTCAGTGCATTGCCTATTTCTCACATGAAATGTTTCAGAAACATATTTTAGTGTACTGTTAAGTTGTAAAATGAGAAGGTTTGAAGGTTTGTGCATGTGGTGGAGATGTGTGAACATTCTGAGTTTAATTATTTATTTATTTTAAATTTGCAGAGAATCTGCCGAAAATTCTGCGTGTGGCCCTGCTGATTGGTTGTTTTTCCTCTGCTATTAGGAGCACCAGAAGGAGGCAGAGGATGTAATTTTTCTGATGATCCGATTTATGTAGTAAGACAGAGATCTTCAACAGGGGGTCCGGGACCCTTAGGGGGTCCTCAGAGTTACTGCAGGGGGGCCACCAAAATATTGTTACGTTTTTGAAAGTTTCCAAGAAAATTCAAATGTGTTAACATGAATCCAACATATTATTAGCAAACATGAATCAGCCTATTTGTGAAAAAAACTATTGATGATAAGCATACTGGCCTATAGGTAAGGTAGTCACTAAGGTAGCCATCCACAGATACATTTGATCCTGAGGATTCACTGTGCAACATGTATGTTTAACATTAAAACATGATTTATAAAATCATGCCAGCAATTTTTTTTAATAATAGCATAATATTCTATGCAAAAAAGGTATGTATTAAGACTTTAGGCCGCCCTACATGTTATTGTAAGCGCAGTTTAATATGCAACTTAATTTTTATAAAATTTAATCCAATTTTTGAGATGTAGTAGGGGGTCCCTGCTCCGTCTCTCTTTCAGTTAAGGGGTCCTTGGCTTAAAACGCGTTGAAGACCCCTGTAGTAAGAGATAGTGACAGTTCGAGCAAATATGACAAAAAAGTAATTTATGAACTGAAGTTTTAAAGCCAAAATTTGGATCAACAGAAAATGTTTGTTTACAGATGTTGTAGTCTATATTCTTGATGTTGCACTTCAAGGGATTGCTCCAGTGCCGCAGGAAATTCCGCTGGATGCATGTATTTTCACCGATGTCCGTTACCTTCCGCTTTCTTTGTGTTGGAATTTTAAACTCTGGTCGATTTTTGAGAACTATGGTTAACTGCTCCTCAGATCTCTGCATGATAAATTGAGACAGCTAGCTAGACTATCTGTCCAATGTCCATGCGGAGCTTAGCGCCACCCATGACGATTGTGATTGGTTTAAAGAAATGCCAATTAAGGTGCTGTAGGTAGGATTGCGAAGATCCAGGACTTTGAACATCAACAACTTCTCAGTCCCTCCCCCCTTTCTGCTAAAGCCCATAACGGTCTCCTAAACCCCTCCCCCCACAAGGGAGACTGAATGTGTGTGCATGAGCATTGATTGACATGCAGTTAGACACCCCCCCTGGCCCTGATTGGTGCATCTGAACAGGGAGTGGTGGATTTTTGCAAATCGTACTACAGGCTGTAGGTGGTGCCAGAGGAGTCAGATTTTTTTTTTAAATGACCTGTTTCATGTAGTTCTCCTCGAACATAGAGTCAGTTTCAGCAAATATGACAGAAAGTTAGTTTTATAAGTCTTACCTACTGCACCTTTAACCAGAGCAAGTTTTTTTTCCCATCCCGGAATGCTGTGTGGAGTAGCCACACCCTCCTCCACTCTGCAGCGTGTGGATGGTCTGGCAAACCCAAACTACAGATGTTGTTACACGCCAGTAAGCAGGAACAAAAGTGAGCCTGCCTCGATCATCCCCCAGTGCTGGAAGAAGTATTCAGATTTTACTTAGCAATACCAGTGTAGGAATAGCCGACTCTGTTACAAGTAAAAATCCTGCATTCAAAATGTTACTTAAGTAAAAGTACAAAAGTATTAGCATCAAAATGTAATTAAAGTAAAAGTACTCATGACGTAGAATAGCCCATTTTAGAATAAAGTATGCTATATTATTGGATTATAATTATAGATAGATTAATGTACGTATCACCTTGATGTTGCAGTTGATAAAGGTGGGGCTTATTTTAATCCCTTTATATACTGCTGTGTAGCTTAATCTGTAACAATATATGTTTCTTATTCACGGTGTAACGTTTTCTGATTTCTGAAGCTGGAGGCTGGTAAAGGGGTTGATTTATTAACACCAGACTTCCTCATCAGCCTAATGCTATGACCTAATGACAAATGAATAGGCTTTGGCATCATCTATAATTACCTATTAGTCTTTTAATTACAGACGGTGCAGTTAATTGAAGACTATGTATATTTTAAGGGCAGCGTTTCTACGCAGAAAAGTGTGGGTATGAGTGGAAATTACATGTAGATCGCTATTGTATTTCTACCAGAATATTTCAGTGTTTCTGTTTTCAGCCTGGGAAGTTTGATATTAAGGGAAAAAAGCCAGTCATGGTGATGGCAGCTCTTTAAAGGCAGTATTTTTGGGTGCTCTATTAATAGCACACGCCGGTGTTCATTTCAGCTGTGTATCTTTTTAGACACCATTTTATGCACCAAGATTTTCTTTTGTCTAGGTTTTATCACACTCACATAAGCAAGATAACATGTATGATACCATAACAAATGATGTCTGAAAAATCACACATAACACAACTTGACTACCCCATCCACGAGGCTAATGAGGGTGAGTTATGTGATCAATTGAAATGTTGTGGAGAAGTTTAGGACTCCTACACATAGATACAGTTATACAACAGCTAACTGCAACTACACAGAGAGATTGGCCAACAAACATCCTGCAGGTTTCTATCTATAACTGCAGTAAATACCCGGGGTGCCACCAGCTCCCACTAAAAATGTACTGGCCACCCCAGCCAACCTTTTTTAAGTTTATATGTTGCCATTAAATAATCAACAGCATCTTCTTAAACTTAAAGTGACTATATGCAACTTTTTAATTTTTCTGAAGCTCTGTCATTTTTCATACAATGGTCTTAAATGACCTGTAACAGCAAACGAGACTAATAGTGAATAGAACACCATTTTTATATAGTTTTAATTCATGCCTCTGCCCGGGTTGGATTTTTCCTGCGCAGGTAGACGACGCTACAGTAACACATTCTGATTTCTTTGTTATACTGAAAAAGCCTGTGTTACTATCCAGCCTTTTGATGCTCTATGGTGTTTTTTGCCTCCAACGGCGCCTTCCAGGCAGCTAACCCTAACCTTAACCCTAAACATAACCATTGCTGCGCTGCCTGGGAGGAGACGTTGGGGGCAAAAAACACCAAAGACCCCTTTTGACCCAGGTAAAAGGAAGCAGGAGATTTCTTTATATAGGCCTAATTGTATTTTAATGTTATTTTAGAAGTTATCTGTTGTAGTTATGGCTCATACTGGGCCATCACAGAAAAGAAGGAAATTAAACAAAGAACAACTAAAAGCTAAGCTAGCTAGGGGTGATAACATGAGTCAACTTCGGGAGGGCTATCAACAGATGGAGCCAATTAAGGGATTGTAAATGATTCAATGTGTGTGAATTACAAACATGATCAGGACCTATACATGCTAAACACACTAATGGAGAGATGTCAGAGTGAGGGGGCTGCTCCTTGGAGGAGCGCCCCGAGCAGTTGGGGGTTTGGTGCCTTGCTCAAGAGCACCTTGGCAGTGCCCAGGAGGTGAACTGGCATCTCTCCAGCTACCAGTCCACACTCCATACTTCACTCCGTACGGGGACTTGACCCAGCAACCCTCCGGTTCCTAACCCAACTCCCTATGGACTGAGCTACTGCCACCCCCCCTACCTGTGTACTCTACAATTAATTGTCTCAGAAATAATTGCGATTAACAATACAACTGTCTCTTGCAGTCCCATTTAAAAATGTTTATTCATTTATTACTTTTCCAAACAAAATAATTTAAATGAATTCCAGGATATGTATTTTGGTTACATCACTGTTATGTGACCCAGATAATGTGGCAACACAGCCTATGAAGTAAACCACGCCTCTTTATTATCATTAAAACATTGTATTTTTTTCTTAAATGAACATAAAATTGACAATAGTACAGTATTACATAGTTTTCCCGACCTTAGATTATGTAAGCAATTAATTGCGGCTAAACAAATTAACTGCAATTATGTCAAAAGATTGCGATTAGACAATTATATAATAATGGTTACAGGCCTAGTCGGCAGTGACTCATTCCTGCGCTGACATCATTGGATATTAGCATCTGGCTTTTTACCTTACACCTTTCCCAAGAGTCGCCCAGCTCATGAGGCTGATGATTAGCCTGCATTACAGTGATGTCATGGCTGGGTAAGCCTGCAGGACTGACGTGAAAGAGCCCCTACGTGTTCTGATCACATTTAGTCACATTTACATCTGGTTGGTCAACTACATACTGTATGTGGTATTTAGAAGCCTTGATCAAAATCCAGAATAGGATAAGATTAGATAAAACTACATATGATGAACGGCACATACAAATTTAATTTTATTAGAGTTATTAGAGTCTAGAGGTAGAGTCTGTTGAGTTAGAGATTAACGGACGATTGTATCCAAAATCTGTTACGCACAGCAGCTCATGTGTGTGTCCTTCTCTTGGTTGATTCAAAATCTTCCAGTTTTCTGAAAGAAGTTCTATCTTCAGCCCTTTATCTTAATGGTTGTGGTGCATGATTTATGTCTCACCTGATATCTCTACCTTGATTAAATCTGGCATAACCAGCATACGGCACAAGTACTCAAGTAAAGGTGTTTTTGTGAACATCATACTGGTTGGTTAAAAGGCAGGATTTCACACGGTTAACAGCTTTATACACCAATATTAGTATAGAAGCATAGTCAGTGACATCCTGTGGACAAACTAGTAAAATAGATCACACCTTGTGTCTCAGATCACTGGTCAACTGCAAACACCTGTAAGGACATCACTGGCTGGAAATAATTACGGAATAATTAGGAAGACAATAATTGTCACTTTCAATCAAACATTTTGAAACATATGCTTGTTTGGTGTCTTACTAACAGTCAGATGAGAATTATTAAGGCTGGAAGCAGGAGAGCCATGCACCCAAATGATCTCACTGCATAAAGTTGAAATATTTTGAAACAGCTC
Organism: Sander lucioperca; assembly: GCF_008315115.2. Taxonomy (NCBI): domain Eukaryota; kingdom Metazoa; phylum Chordata; class Actinopteri; order Perciformes; family Percidae; genus Sander; species Sander lucioperca. The sequence goes on from NC_050177.1 coordinate 34,800,825, forward strand.
ACCAGCATATAGAATGGTGCCATGTCTATAGATTGCAATGATAGAAGTATAGAAGTACTGCTCTACATCTAAAAAATGTACTGCAGATGCAACTGTAGTGTGTATGACATGTGTTTAACTGAAATTAAAACTTTGATTGAACTTTGAAATTGATTTAGGCCAATAAGTATGGTGGCCTTGAGATGCAAAACAACTGTTGTTTTAATGTTGTGTTCTTTTTTTTCTAAATGTTGTTTTGATTTTCATGTCATGTTGATCAGGTGAATTTTCCATCTGCAAGCAAATGACCTGAAGCATAAGATGATGACACTCTATGAGCTCTCTCTCTCTCTCTCTCTCTCTCTCTCTCTCACATTCTCACATTCTCACATTCACACACTTTGCACAAAGCACACAATAAAGGTTCAAGAGGGCTGCATTGCAATTTCCTTGAGGGGGTCATGTGGGCGTCCTGCAGGATTTGTACAATGGCTCACAGCTTTTTGTCTCATTAAAGTAACCGAATACAAACATCAGAGAGGAAACTATAGCTACAGTATAGCTCTATGTAATTAGAAAACAGCTTCACAGTCTGGGGGTGTGGATCCTGGTGGAATCACTTGACTGAGTAGAGATTTGTGATACTGATTTTTGATATGTTAATGTTTTGTGTTAATATTTGAGAATGTCGGCTGATTCTGATGACCTCAGACACTAAAGACTCCCGGGGCCAAAAGCAAAAATGTATTTTAGCCAACAAAATGCTCAGCCAGAAAAACCAATATCAGTGTGGCACCGTCCACAGCAGTACAATGCTTTGCTCCGTGTTGGTACTTCGGTCTGCTTATCCAAACTGGGGATGTGCCGACCGCCATCTACTGTAGGTAATACACTGATTATGGATAAGTACCTCATACAGCCCCACTTTAAAATATCCAAACTATCCCTTTAAGGAAGCACTGAGCAGAGGATTCATGTCTGTATGGCAGAGCTTCCTCACATATCTGTGAGTCTGCAGACTGGAAACCATTTTTTGGGATCTCCTACTCTTGTAAATTGAAAGCTTTTGGTAATATGAATTGGTTTTCCTTTACTTAGCACTTTCCCTACATGAAGCACAGTATACATACTGTACGTTATGAATGCACATTAACAGTTACTCCAGGCTGCTCCACCACGGTCTTATTTGTTTACCAAAGTCAGTGTTTCTTACAGGGTTTGATAGTGGAGGCGCCCCGCCTCATCTAAATACATTGATAATGAGATGAGATGCCTCAGGATCAGTCTCATGTTGGGAATAGCTCTAATTAAAACTAACACAGTTTCATTCCACACTGCCCTGTTACCAGGTCTAGTACTTTGACGGGGACGGCTGTGATTCTGTCTGTTCTAGAGAGAGACGATTGATCTACTGATGATGATAGATAATGAACTCTGCTCTCACAGCAGTCACTCTTTTATTGCATCGAATCACAGTGGCCCACAGGGTTCAATTCAATTTACATGGTCCTGTCTGTACACGAGGAAGGAAAGAACTGGCTGTTATAATCTTTGAATTTCAGCATATCTTTAGGAAAATGAACTAGTCCCAGTAGTTCTCACATCTTTCCACCTGTACAATGTGTGCTGTAATATCTCAACCTTGAAGTGGAAGCGTTAAGGGATCAGCCAGGATTAGTACGTGGGGACATCATGTAGCTTATAACTGATTTACCCTCGAACCTTTGCAGACTGTGAAATAATTTCACACAGGAAAATTAAATTGACTGAAATTACAGATGGCCCTGATCAAACTATATAAGGCCACTAATAAAATTCATCACTGGATGATGTAGCAAAGTGAAACTTTCAGAAAATGAATTCACAACCTTTTCCATAAATTCAAATACTTACACATACACATCAGGTCTAGAAGCAAATACAAAATGGCTGTAACACCTCAGTCTGATCAGAAAAAAAGCCTCTGAACCTCTGTATAAATGTTGGCATTTTAGTATCTTAGTGTATATATGCCTCCCACACAGACTATGTTAATACTTGTGAATACTTGTACCAAACCCACAATTCCATACCACACCATATCATATCATACCATAGCATACCATCGTACACAGAATCTCAAATCAAATTTTACTTTATCATCCAAAAGAGGAAATTCAGGAGCATAAAGGAGTGGAAACAAAAGGAACAGTACAGAAAATACACAGAATATACATACGGTAAAGCGATCTACCTCTCCATACTGTCCCATACCATACCGTAAAGTACCAAAACATAACATACCATACTATAGTATACCACACTATACTATATTATACTATACAATACCGTACCATACTGTACATACAAAATATACTATACTACACAAAAACTGTACCATAGAATTCCTCACTGTAGCAGTTTAAAAAAAAAAAAAAAAAAAACATTCCTCCTGGCAGTATTTAAAATTCACCTACTAACCAAATATTGCAGAGTATGTCCATATCTGGTTGATTAGACCTGTTTTGATTGAAGAATAGCACCGCTAATGAAGCTCTGCTAACTTGTGGACAAACGTGTTGCATTTCCTATTACTTTTTCATAATAAAAGCAAATCACACAAAAGAAAAAAACCTATTGCATAGTACAAGAATCTTAGGCAGGTCTCAATCTGTGAAAAATAATCCTTTCTTTAAATACCTCGGGAAAACGCCCTCCGACAAAGTGTTGTAACTGCAGTTATGGGACAGAGCAGTTAGTTGATTTGTGTATAATTTGGGTACAATCTGGTTCTCTGCGTAAAGCTTTTAATGTGAAGCAGCAGCAGGGAATGTTTGGTTTGTCACAGTATATGATATCATGATATTCAGCTGAGCTGAGAATAACCATAGATAAAATAACCAGATGGGAATATGTATTTTTGGCAACTTTCAAATTAAAAGCAACGTACTTCATCGCCAAACCTGTTAATCCAAACTGATAGTTAACTAATGTATATTGTCTCACAGTTTATATCAGCAAGTCACCCAACACAACTAACAAGATGCAGGGAGGGCTTCTTTCCAATGCCATCAACTGATGGTGGTGCAAATAAAAAAAATGTTAGACCAAAAAAAAAAAAAACATTGGAGTAACCAGGACCTATGAATTCTGGATGATGTGTTATTTAGGCATTAAAATGGCAGAGTAGGGATTTCCGGCACAACTTTACCTACTTCTAAGGTGCATTGAGAAGGGAAAAAGTCTGGCTTGTAGCCTTCCTGCTGATGACCCTGGTGAATTCTACAAGCCAAAACGCTTTGGTCTAACAATAACGTTGTTCTGTATACTACAAGTGTTTCTGGAGTTTCACCTCATCAGACATTACCATGGCAGTGTAGATGGAGGGATGCTGGCACAATGATCTGTGGGAGTGTCAGTGTCAGTGGATTTGGGGTAACTGCGGGACACAAGGCAGGTAGGGGCAAAAGGATGGGGGGTCTGTGTTTGGGTTTGAATACATCGTTTTAATACGTTGTCATTGTTCATGATAAAATGTGATGTAAAGTTTTTCTTTAATTAGCTTTTTGAATACACACAAGGCAGACTGTGTTACTCATGCAATATGGCCCAACCAATGGGCTGCATGCATACATGCATGTGTACAGAAATGCATGAAAGATTATAATCAAGATATCACTAAAAACTTGTTTATGTCTCAGCATCACATTTCTGAATACCACATAGCACTCATATGCCACATATTTACAAGTAATAAAAAAGTATCTATTTGAGATATCTAGTGTATTTGAGTTTTCCTGCAGCTATGTGTCTGAACCCCATAAAACAGACAAAACGCTTCTACTGTGTCATCGGTCATTTGGGGGTGCTGATCTGAGGCTTCAGCCAGTCAGCTGTATGACCAGCGTGGAAGCTGTGACTCACACACACACCCCTGCGGGCTTAACCATCCGGTCAGGAGGGGCAACCCCTCTATCTTTCTTTGGCCAACACACACACACACACACACACACACACACGTCCAGGGCTTAGAAAACCTGGGTTTTGTACAGCCTGTCTCTAAAATTGGTTTCCATTAGCTCCACTGTGATTATTAACTTTCCATTGATGCAGCAGCATAGTCAGAGGCACAGTGACGTCAAGCAGTGTCCTTGACGGAGAAGCAAAACCCAGTCACCTGCTGAGGAGTTCAACAGGTGTGTGTGTGTGTGTGTGTGTGTGTGTGTGTGTGTGTGTGTGTGTGTGTGTGTGTGTGTGTGTGCGCAAGACAGAGAGCGGAAGAGAAGGAGACAATGTGTGTGTGTGTGTGTGTGTGTGTGTCGAGATAAAAAGAGAAGAGCGTACTTACTGCACAGAGCAATGATGTGGCTGCTGTCTTCGTGGACAAATTTCTTAGTCACTGCTTCCTCCATAATCTGCTTCACCTGCACACAAAAGCAGAAAAGAGCCACAGTTTGTACGTGAAATAGTTGTCATCGTCGTCATTACATTAGCTGCCATTATTCCCTGTACAGAAAATGCTGTAGTCATCATCATTATCACAGTCAAGGTGATCTGCATCAGTCATACATCGGCCATAAGAAGATAAAAGGTGTCACAGAAAATCTGAAAACACAACTCATGAACTCTACATGATCACTACAGTAATAATCCGCACTTTTGCTCTTTACTTTGACACCAAATCCTCCGCCATCGTCTTGTCGGTCTCGTCTCGGTGATGAGTGAAAAGCAAAACGACGGTGGGGGCAGCATGTAATGTAATCGGAGTATGCCCAGACACCGTGTAACACCTGTAACACCGACTAGCGCAGCAAGCCTATCAGATAGCATTTGTTATTACTGTCAATAACCACAGCCGACAAAGCTACCAAATTATTTGTACTTGGTTATCTCCAACTACCCGATTACAAAAACATAACTCATATGTGCTCATATTATGCTTTTTAGCGTTTTCCCTTTCCTTTATTGTGTTATATATCTTTTTTGTGCATGTAATAGGCTTCCAAAGTGAAAAAGCCCAAAGTCCACCCCAAAGGGACTTACCATCTCCAACAGAAAACACTGTTCACAAACTGCTCCAAACAGCTCTATTGTAGTCCAGCCTTTACTTCAGCGACAAACGTGCATCACTTTGTAACACATGTTATAATGCTCGCCTAGCTGCTAGCATGGCACGCCCTCATACTCTGCTTCTGACTGGCTAGTAGTCCTTACCTAGGTACTGCGCATGTGTGACTCCCAACAAAGATGGAACAGAAGTGTGATGTCTCACTCTGTAGCTAAAACAGAGAGCTCAACACACAGGGTGAAAAGAGGAGCTGCAGCAATGTGCAGTACAACAAAAATATGGTGTTTATTTTGAAAATTAAACCATGTAAACCTATCCTGGTACAACCTCTAAATACAATTATGAACCTGAAAATGAGCATAATATGAGCACTTTAAAGAATTATGCAGTCTCCTCTTAACAGTGGGACAGCTACTAATACAGCTCTGGCAGTCTCGCCCAAACATTCGCACCACTGACTTCCAATTAATACCATGTCATCCCGGAAACATTCAAATGAGTCTTTTCTGCTGCTATCTATCGTGTCTCTGGGGAGGACAGCCTGAGTGAGTTCAACAACACTGAGTCAGTCTGGTGTTCGCTTGTCTAAGTTTGCTCTCTCCGTAGAATTAATTGTCGTCAGTAATTAATCCAGGACCTGTCTGACACCTCTGCCTTGTTTGGGTCTAATTGATAAACAGGAAGAATTTAATTGCTTGGTTGTGTGATAATAAAGCTCTAACTACGGTATCACTTGGTTCAAACTTTTCCCCTGTATTATGGAGGTGTGGGAGGTCATGTCTGAGGGATGGAGCTTCATCATCCTCACCACCAGGTTGAGATTCTGCCTTCATCAAGTCCACAATTCCTTTTTTTCCTTTTTTTTTTTTGAGGCCTGGGCCAAATCATCCATTTTGTACAGCTGGCGAAAGCACTGACAAATATAGACAACCATTTTGTCATAAAGAACGCTGGTGTTCACCTTGGTTTTCAGTGTTGAGCTTTTCTGTTTGCAAGTTGCTCACTGATTTCCTCCACTGCTGTTGTGACTGCAATCAATAAGTCTTCAAAGCTTAATGCCAACATTTGTAACCAAATAGTTTCAGGAGCTAGTCAACCACAGAAACTCACGCAGGAACTAAAATCACATTCCTGTTTGCATTTCCATCACATCTTACACAGCTGTGAACATGAAGGATGCAGTGATCCAGTTTTTTCTCCTTTTTTTGTCCATGGCATTGCTTTCCTTGACCTGGGACGCTACATGTTTTTTGGACATGTCTACCAGCCCTGCCTAACTATTTTGCATATTAAGAACAGATCACAATGCGGGCAGAATTTAGATACCGAGGACGCTCAGTAATGTCGGGTGTAAATGTATGTATGCCAGCTTTGACGACAGAAGCCCTGCTATGGTGTCCTTGAGCAAGACTGAATCCCTACCATCTCCATGTGGCTGTTATAATGCATATCTGGCCCTGACCTCTCATCTACCTTCAGAGGAGGGAATTTTACCTCATAGTGGGCTATTATAAAAGGCAATTGGATTTAAGTGGCTTGCTCTTTGTTATGCCTCCCTTTTTTGTATTCTGATTATTTATACAATGTCACACAACTAGCAACACTAAGTCTGTAGTATCTTAGTCTCGCATTGCCAGACCTTCCTCCATAGCGCTGCGGAGGAGGGTCTGGCTAGTCCACACAGCATTCCGGGATAGGAGAAAAAAACGTGCTTTGGTTTATTGGCATTTCTTTAAACCAAGCCTCACAATTCTTTCAATAGTAAAATCAAGGAGTAAGTAAAATCAAGGTGTTCAACTTGTTTAAAAAAACAAAAACATTTAAGTCAATACAATCAAGGTGGCTATGGTGAAAGTTATGTAGGGTATGCAAATCTAAACAGAAATAATCTAAATGTAAAACTACCACACACCAACCAATGTTAAATGCTTAATCTTAATTGCTCTAGTATTTCAATTTAATATCAATATGCAAAGAGACCTGGCCCCCCAACTACTACAAAGGTTTAATTAATGGAAGATGTACATATAACTATATAAATAAGTCATGATCCCATGCTAAACATCTGCTGGACAATCACCATCAGGTCAGAGTGAACTCTCTGGAGAACTGCTGCCTTTTAATGCCCTCATACAGAGCCTCTGACTGACCACATCGTCTGCTGAGATGTGCAAATAGATCCATATATTTACCTACAGCTATAGCTCTACCCAATGAATCAGAGTAAAGTGATAAACAGCGGTCGGTCAGAGTGGTCGATACCTTCACTTGGGTGTGAGTGACTGAAATGGAATCGATTGTGTTTGGTAATGAACCAGTTTTATTAGTGCTGGCTGTCAGGGATTACATTTGATTTCAAGTTTGGTATGCTCCTCAATACATGATTAAGTATATTAGGATGTATTATCATTAGAATCCATTTATTATAAGCTGTACACCGAAAGCAGCAGATACAGAAAGTCAAGTACTTCCTGGGGATTTATGCTATATTCATCTGAATGTGTTGGTACAAGGCATAATAAAGTACTACTGTAGTTTTAAACATTTAAACATTTTTAGGAGGTAGACCTCCTAAACACTAAACTTAGTGGACGGAATCTAAATTCCCATTGTTTCGAAGGGCTATTACATACTAAATGGAACCAAATGTTTCACTGAGAGATCATATCAGTTAAAGTTAGGGGCTAAATGCTTGTGACAGCATTAACCTATAGTGGATTGTTAGGTTTAGGCACGATTGGGTGGTTGGGTAGTTAAAGTTAAAATAAGGACCTAGACAAACAGTCACAAAGATTTCTGCTATCTTAGTATGTAATGGCTTTCATTTCATCATATTTGTCTCAGTAATCTCTCCCAGGTAAGAGAGCAACCCTGTCTTTTACATGATTAAATCTGCTTCAGCAAATTCATTTTTTAAAATGAAACATCTGAACATTTTGAACATTATGCCGTCCAGATTACATTTAATATCAACATACTAAAGTGTTTTATAGTGATGTATTGGCAGAGTCGCAAAATGTTCATACTAAACATGTATGCAAAACCTTCAGTGACAATGTATTTCCCTTTTTTGCTTGTATAATTAACATTGTTATTGCTATGTTTAGCGACTCAATGCATCTGCACTTGGTTAAGGAACTACAGTAGACTTTGTTATTTACCTCTATGGCTGCCGCCACTGAGGTTTGTAGGATTATTGAAGGATCCAGAGGACTGATCATTCAGGCACCGGAAAACAACATGGTGACAGCCACACACATACACACACTTGCATTTATTTACTTTTCCTTATAGAGGACTTTAATTAACAGCTGCAGCAAACCAAGCATCAAGTTCCAGAGATGACACTAAAATAACAAGATGTAGTTGGTCAAACAGCTAAGTGGAGCTGGCTAATGTTGAGAAACTTCTAAGAATCCTGAAGCTAATGGTTTCTGGGAGGAACAGAGGGAAGAGCTCATTAGCCAACTGGCAGTTACATAAGGACACATTTGCTTTTCCCTTCATCTCATGTTCATGACTGGGGGCAAACAACAGACCATCAACAGGGTGTTCTCTGTGGCCACAAAGGTGGACCGTTTTCCTAACAATAATAAGATGTACAATCTCCCTGGGAAAGAAAATACTGAAAATTGGAAATACGGGAAATGTGCAACAGACTGTTCACTAATTCAGACCGTTTGTCATTCGTCTAGGCCACTATTTAGGATTATGGGAGGGGATTACAATCAGGCCTGAGGTGAGTAATTCAATCTGAGCAACTTTAGAGAAAAGGGCTAGCCTGGGAAAACCCTGACGAACTTTCGGCAATTTTGAGATTTGCTCTGCAAGTCAGTCTGGCCAATTCAAGCCCATTTCCAATTTTTCCAAATCGAGGCACCAATCACAACCGTTGAGGCGGGCTTTACACGTTGACGATAGCACAGCGACGGCAAGCAGCTTTTTGTTTTGGTGTCGCTGCTACGTCACCCGGATCGTTGGTCTGATTGGTTGAAGGACTATCCAATTGCACCCAGAGGCATTTGAGTGGCGTCCGTTGGTGACGCCCCTTTGGAAATGGGCTGTGAATGAATGTTCCCCAGACCCACTCTCAGTTACAACTGAGAAGGGTCTGGTGTCAACCAGGCTAGAAAAGGGCACTAGCCTGTTTGGTTTGTGAAAAATGAAATCTTGCATTTCGAACTAATGCATTGCTTATATCTTTATTTTGTAGTTCCCCCTTTCAAGTACTTAAAAATACACTTTAACCCTCCTGTTTTCCTCGGGTCTAATTTGACCCATTTTCAAAAAGTTTCTATATCAGAAATTTGAGTTTCTTTCAAACAAATTGTCAAAAAAAATAACGTGGATGGTTCTGTACAACATTCTTCACGAGTAAAATAAATGATCAATTCACTAAATTTATTTAATTTGGGTGTTTTACTAAATTTTATGGCATTTGAAGAAAAAAATTGATAAAAGAACGTTGAAAAAAGTGACAAAAATGTCGGAAAAAACAACAAAAACATCCCAAAAAATAATGTATGTATAATGTCATTACGGACATTATGGAAAGGATTTTTAAGGAGGTCAACCTTTCTGTTAAAGAGTAAGATCCTTTTTTAAAACATAAGAACAGCCGCGAAATTACATTCGCTAAACCCACCAGACTGTCAGACTTTACTGACATCGTAAAATACACTTCATTCAAAATCGACAGAAACAAAATAAAACAATGAAAAGCCATTTTGGGTCGTCTTTCCACTTTTCCAACCATCACAACTCTAGTTTTGATTGAAATAAACACACAGTTTTCCGATTTACATGTGAAAATATGTTGGCTCTATACACACTAAAAGTCTTGCTTTTTTAAATGGAGTCTGGTGGGTTTAGCGCTAGCGACTTCAGAGCTGTTTCTGGTTAAACAGAAAGGTCTCAAAGAGGTTTTAAAGGTCTATCTCTGAAGGGATCCTTTCTATAGACGGGTTTCCTGTTTACAAACATTACAGGGTGCGTGCGCATACCAGGGGCAGAAAGCCAGACTGGTGAGCTAGTCCACTACTGCAACAACCTTAAGCTTTCCTTATTGTTTGTATATAGCTAACTGCTGACTCAATAAAACGTGATTTTAGTTGGATCTGTTTGTCTGTCTTTAATTTTGCAGTGTTACTGTGATATATATGTATGGCTATAATTATCATTTTAGGCTAATGTAATAGCCAATGTTAGCAGCAGGGTTACCCCTGAGTGTAGCTACCCCTATGGTTTGTTTATGCGTTAAAATAATGGCCAGGATTTCCGGGAAAAGGTACGATATGTGTGTCTCCATTTCAAAACATTACTGCAGGTTGACTTTAGGTTTTTAGCAGCAGAGGTTGATTGTGGGCGAGAGGGCAACAACACTGTCGTGGTTAGCTCGCTGAAACTCTACCGCAGCTGTCTCGGCAACGTTAGCTAATGTCCGCTAGCATATAGGCTAACTATAGCCAGTTAGCTTTGTGTGTAACGTAATAAAAACCCACCCATCTCGTAGGAGCGAAGCTTAATATTTTATTCAATAACATTATGGTACAAAAGGAGCACTAACGCCACAGGTATTATGTTGACAACGTGGACGCATATATAAGAAACTACGAAGGCAGTTGTAATATTTACCTACCTAGCAGGCTAGGCCAACGCTGTTGCGCTAACGTTAGCAAAACATCGGCGTAGCTTTAGCTAGCAGTCTAAACTTATCTCGAGTACTTTAACTATCTACGGTCCGGACTCAAGTACTACAGCCCTGACAGGTAGATATCACTTAGCTGAACAACTGAACAAGCTGCAACTTTTCTGATTGATACAGTGGGAGCCTGACTCTTACATATGACCCCAATCTGCCCTTCTTATGGCTTTAAGCCATAACCTCCGCCGGTTTTTTGGCAAAACCATGCTTCCCCCTAGGTATGTTAAATATCAGGCACCCATCACTGGCTCTGTTTGTACAATTTACCAGGCAACAACTCCTTGGCATTTTGACTTACGCTATGCTGCTAATACTACTAGCTACACGAAACACGTCTTCTTTCTGCCCCCCGGTTGCGTGCGCAAGCTAGGGATGGGCGTATCGATCCTGTGGTATCGATAGATCGATATACTCACGCTACTCATTTGGCATTGATTTCCTTAAAAGAATATCGATATAAACTAAAAAATAATAATTGGGGGTGTATGCATCACTTTCAGCTGTTTTAGATTACCTACTTAAATTACTATGTGCCGGGACACCCCTGTACCTGGCGGCGTATTGAGCTGGCCCATGTCACGTGACAGGAGACGAGCGAATGAGCGTCAACGTGCGACACAGCCGACAGTGACACAGCCAAGGGCCTGAAAATGTGTATGTTTTTGTTCATATTTAATTTATTTCATTCATATTTATGTTATTTATTTTAATTTTATTATGTATTGACCATAATACATTTTGTATAAATGGTCTGTATTTGTCTTGTGATTTGTCTTAAATATAATAATATTTTTACTGACAAAAATTGACAATAAGAAATTAACGGTATCGATATCGATATCGATGAAAATGCAAGAAAAAGTATCGGTATCGTATCGAATCCTAAAAGTGTGGTATCGCCCATCCCTAGCGCAAGCAGTGATGACGTTGCCGAGAAATCCATGTTGTCAGACACTTAGAATATTAATCTGAGCCTGTCAGTGGCAAAACAAGCACTTTTGTGAAGTTAACTACAAGCTAGACAATTGCCCTATTAACTTAGATTGTAGCTTGTTTTGCCGCTGCCGACTGCAGCGATCTTGCCTAATAGTCTTTAGGGTATTGTGTACCTGTCTCTGTGTGCTGAGGTGCCTTCCCTTCCTCTTAGTCTGAGGAACTGCAATATAATATGTTTCCACCCTAATCAGCTATAGTTAGGCCACAGCAGAGACACAGTCATTAATGAGGTAATTATTCATGCCCGAGTAGAGTTAGTGGATGAGGAGGGCTGCGACCAGCTGCAGTTTTCACACAAAAAGTGGATTTTCTAACATTTACAGATTACATACTGCAACCCTGCAATCATTTCCTCTCCTTAAACGGGGGCTGTAATAGAAATACTGAAAAAAACAGCAACACAGCTCTCAAAGACTCTTGTCAGATTACAACACACACAGAGGGAGTGTGACTTCATTCTCTGCTCAGAACGCCATTACTCCACTTTGTCTTTACATTAAAAAAAAACATTTGAGTGCATATATTAATGTTCTGAATGTGGAGTACAGCTTCTTTAAAAGTGCCATATCCTGCGTCAAATCAATTTATCCACTTTTCCGTTGGAGGAAAATAAAGCAAAAATTAAAGCTATAGTGCGTATCGGTCTCCCCCATGAGGAATGACTTATATATATATATATATATATATATACATACACACACACACACACACACACGTCATAGGTAATGACAACAATACTGTTGGGGCATCCACACGACAAGCCTTCTGTGATCGCACTTCATCCCCACCCCTCCTTCACACAGTTGCTATGTAGCCAAGGAGGATTAAAAAAAACATGATGAACTCTTCAGAAGAGGTCATTATCTTTACTCGAGTTTCTGTGCGAGAAAGTCGCCGGACGACACCATGTTCTAAACATAGCCGTGCTGAAAAATACACAGAGAGTTTTGTGAAGCTGATAGTCTTAATTAGCTTTGTATCAACTCATTTGGCAATGACTTGAATGTAACGGACGTTCATTAATATAAAAAAAGCTATGCACTAAAGCTTTAACATTTAACCTCAGAGTACAAAATATCAAGTGGATATCAATGCAGTTTAGAAAGATGGCTCTTGGTGCAGAAGTCATAAAATAAAATGGTGGCAGGAAGAAATGATTCTGTCCTGGAGGAGGTGTCAGGCTGAGGGAGAAGTTATCCAACACTCTGCTGCAAAACGACAGATTATTTCTTCAGGGAAGAGGCAACTTAATGCGGTTTAGCTGCGAGTTGCAATATGGCAACCAAGGCAGCTCACTGTAGTAAACAAAGGAAATAGTATTAGAAGCCTATGGCAGCGACTTCCAACACCCTGGTCAGAGTATTGATGTTGACTGGACCAGAATAGATTTACTGAGCTTCAAGTCTACTTTCTATTTCTCAGACCAGCTGTAAAATGGTTGCCTCAGATGTCCAGATATGTGCAGAGAATAACTTAAATTAAAACGCCTTACACAACAAACAAAGCGACATATTTTCCGCTCAATACTCACTAATGGGAAGAATATTATTACATTTGCATTAACACAGTCTACAGTAACAGTTTACTGATCCATTCCTCTGCTTAAAAAAACAACTATACAAGCCAATATGCTTCAAACTACTTGCTTGTTGTATTGTCTCTACAATTTTTGTAACTTTTCAAAACCAACAATCTGACAATCATGGCCACTTTACGCATCAATTGGCCAGGTGTGCCAAGGTGTGAAAAGGATGCAAAGTTTGAACTTTTCTCTCAAGTGTACAATCAAGTGCAACATCATGTGCCTTCACGAAGGCCATGGACAAATTATGAGCTATTGGGCCCCTGGGTCATTTGTAGTCATTTTATTTCTCTTAATGGTCATTTTGTGTCTCTTTGTGGTCGTTTTGTATCTCTTTGTAACTGTTTTCTGTCTCTTCGTGGTTGTTTTGCACCTCTCTGTAGTCATTTTGCTTCTATTTGTAATCGTTTTCTGACTCTTTGTGTTTGTTTTGCGCTTCTTTGTGGTCATTTGATTGACTATCCAATAAGAAAGCAGCAACAACTGAAGCATGTAGCTTTCCAGCTATGAGTATTCATTTAGAACGCTTCATCTGAACTATGCCTTTGAAAAACAATATGATTGAATGAATGAATTATTTTGCTATTCATTTAAAGGCTGTGCACGGAGAGTTGTGACACAAAGCAAGGGCAGTAAATACAACTTTCACTTCATCTTCACAGTCACCTTTTTTTCTACTGCCATTCAAAACAAATGGGATAGTGATTTTCAGGCACTATGAGCATGGCCTTGCATCACATTCAATTATATCCTGTCAGTTTTACATTCGGCAGTTTTGACACCACTCCCCTTGGTCCCTCCAGTCTCTCAATAATCTGTCATTATCACATCTGTCATAGAGCTTTGGGCATATGACGTATACACCTCTAAATATCACACTACTAGGTGCTTTCTTTTACACACTCTTGAATATGACAACTCAATTGTAGTACATTCAAGTCAAGAGGACTGAGGTGCAGCAATTCACATTGCTAAAGAACTTTGAAATAAAGATAATATTGGAAAAAAAGAGGTATGACTGACACAGAACATCATAAAACTGACAAAGGCCCGAGACTACTTTCATATCTTTAAAACCGCATTAAGCAACTCTTCTACTGGATGGAGAATGTGCTCTCCAATTTTACTTTTAAATGTTATTTGTTACTGCCTGCTGGATAATTCTTTTTGGGAAAATAAGTTGATTCTAGGGTTTTTTAATTTGTAGGACTGGGACAGTGTTATCCCTTGCAGGTTTTTTCAGAAAACACTTATTACAGTATTTCTTAGGAGATACTTCCACACGCATACAGAGTGAGATACGGGTTTCTGAATGTGTCCTGCCTTCAGTCTCTGGGTGAGCTGTTCAAAATCTGCACGGCTTTCTACGTCACTAGCCGAAATGAGGGTGCTAGGGGGCTAACCGTTAGCATGCTAGCGCTAGCTCGTTCTCTATGGCAAAACACTGCTACAACACACACAAACCGAAGTTGGAGAAACAGCTAGCTAGCAATTGTGAGCTTAGGACCACATGAGTAGCCCTCAGGCCTGTTCTAAAAATGAAAATTGAATATTGATATTATTTGTTTCCCACCTTGTTAAGTCATTGTTGATAATTATTGATAATGAGAAATCATAAACGTGATCAGTGTCTTCACATAGATGACTATCAATCATTAATAATCATATATAACTATGGGCAAACTAAGCAAATTAGTTATTTCAGAAGAGTGTATCAAACTGGTAGCCCTTCGTATGACTCAGTACCCATGAAGTAGCTCTCAGCATCAAAAAGGTTTGTGAGCCCTGCTCTAAATAGAGAACCCTATCTGCACAAAAACAAAAGGTACCTGATGGTAGCAGGTACAGAAAAGCACTTTTTGTTTCTGTACAAAAGACCACCTGACAGGGATGCCTCACTGCTGTGATATTAATCGCCAACTGATGCAATTTAACTTCTAAGGGAGCTGCTAAATCTTTCAGTTGCCAAGCAATACTGAGATAGCGGAGCGCTGCTTAAAGAGACAGGGAGCTTTAAACCAGGAGCAAGCGGGCTTTGTACAAACCAGTCTCTCTCAGCCCAGTTTGCTATGCTTTAAAAAGGCAGAAGGCATTGACCAGCATGCTTGGCCAATCACACCATTGATTCTTAGACTGGATACACACAGAGATTACAATAACTGTCTGCTATTGGCAAAATATTGCAATTTTGGACAACAAACTACATTTGCCAAAAACAACAGATCAACATGGTTTCTGAAGCAACAGCAATCCGTTCATGTTGGGGCTAATTGATCTTAGCCTAAAACCAAATTAGCTTCATTGGTTCTGGCCGTATCTGATGTAGTCATACGTCTGTCTCCAAAAAATACAATCTGAGCTCAACCAAGGCCGTTCTGAATAGAAAAAAAGGCAAAGTATGCTTGGATAAACACTGGCAATAACTGATAAGACTGGAAACATCAAACTCTGATGCTATCAGGTATCTAAATCTTTGGAACAATCGAGGTTGAGAAAACATGTTAAACTAATGGTAAAATTGTATCACACGATGGCAACCAACATGTAATGAGAATTTCCACGGGTACTTCAATAACCTTAAAGGGGCTTTACTCGAAATACGTAGAAAAACAGCCGGCTGGGATTGCCTCCTCACAACTTTCACAGACCGTATCCCAATACCTAAAATATATACATTTTGTCACGGCCACATGCATTAACATGCATGCAAAGCCGGAGGGTCAATCAAAACGAAGAACAAATAAGATTGGATTACAACACATAAAGAAGGAGTGTGGCTTTATTCTCTACTTAGAAGGATGCCATTTCCCCACTATATCTTTACATAAATAGAAAATAGTTGTTTTGCTGCAATTTAAGTTCTGAATACAGAGTACTCAGTTAAAGTGAAATACACAACTGCGGAGACCCTACAAAAACATCCAACTAACACACAAGTACTTTTCTTTAAATGTTAACAATCAGGAAACATTTATGCTACCGGAGGATAAACTCAAATGACCTGAGGTGTGTTTGAAGATGCAGCTCAAAGAGTCAGCCTCGAATGGCCTAGTGACCCAAGAATGCAATGTTCCTCCTTATTTCCCTGACGCTCTGAGTTTAGGAGACACAGATCTCCGCCGCCTGCAGACATCCTGAGAACTAAAGCTATTTTCGGCCTAACAGACGTTGTGATGATTCATTTGTTTAAGTCCCAAACCCGTGGGTGATTGTGGGATGATTGGAGGAGGACAGAAAAGTGTTTAGCCAAGATATGCAAACTGAATCCTCACAGTGAAGTAAGTTTTCTGCAGTTTTTTTTTGTAAATGAATATAGTGTTGGCTCTAAACATGACAGAAATGAATGAAAAACGTATTTAGGTGACTTTGAATCTCAGATTTGGAACGTCCTACAGACAGTCTTCTGTTAACTGCAGCTCTGAGGCAATAAATAGCTCTGGTATAAACCCTTGTCTTCTCTAACAAGTAAAATGGCTGTAATACTCAAGTCCAGTCTCAGTCTTAAGACATGTTTTATAATATCTCAGACTTGGGGAGGCTGTGAGGACTTTGGGCCAGCTGTGGCTCAGGAGGTAGAGCCGTCGCCTTTAATCACAAGTTTGGCGGTTCAATCTCCGGCTCCTCTTGCCTGTATGTCGACGTGCCTTTGAGCAAGACACTGAACTCCAAGTTGCCATGCAGGCCAGCGCCTTGCACAGCAGCACAGTGTATGAATGTGTGTGTGAATGAGAGGCAAAAGGTATAAAGGCGTTATGAGGTCCATCTACCATTGTCTCAGTAATGTGGGTCATAACATGGGACTTGTTTCAGTCCCATGTGTGTTTTGACTTGGACTTGTCTCGGTCCCGTTGGACTCGGCAAATTTTCTTATTTCCTGTTGCTTTTGCGTTTGAACTTTTTCGTAAATTTAAAAGACTACTGAGTAATTTAAGTTATACCATAGTCAACTCTGACTACGAAAAACAGTAAAACAACAGTACAGTATGACAAATAATGAATAGGCACTGATCATTGTTTTTGTTCCTGGCCTTGACTCAGACTCAACCCGCATTTGGACTCCGTCTTGACTTGGACTTGTCATTGACTCGACTTAAAGGGATATTTTGCCAATTTTAATCTAGCTCTGTGTCATCTTTGTCTGGGCAGTCTGTTTAGATGACCGTTTTTTGGCTTCCCTCCGTGAAATAGATTTCAGCGGACCTTCGTTACGCATCATCCGGCAGATCTTGGCAGACCTCTGCTGCTCTGCTCAGCTGGGAGCTTTGTGAGCTGCGGCCACGGAGGAAAGCCACACACCATTCCATCTGCACACACTGCCCAAGGTGCCATGACACAGAGCTGGATTAAGATCAGCGACTACAACTTTGTCAGCTATACAATCAGAGGGTTTGTATGTACTTTGGTCTATTTTGCCTACCTTTGAAGGTAGGCAAAATAGTAAAGACCAAAGTACATACAAAATCTGATTTTTACATTTTACTTTTGTAATCAGCTACAGTGGTTTCAGTTCACTAAACCACAAAATGTAAATGTGATGCTTTGTATATTATTGTAATGTTGAATGTCTTTTGTTGGGTTTTTTTTGCAGACCACAGGAAGAATAGTTGGTACTACGGTAACAACTAATGAGGATCCTAAATAAAATTAAGATTAAATAAAATCTTTTTTCAGTTTGACTGTCAGATAGATTTTGGCCTTGATATTTTTAGCTTGACCTTTCCTCGCCATTATAATGATGGAAACTACATATTCACTCTCACTCAGACTGAGGTATAGGCAGCGAGCCACACCTTGTCATTCAGTCTTTGAGTTACACTGACATTTCAGTGCAGGATAATCTTTCTAGTTGTAGCTTTCAGTGAGGGCAGCAGGCAGCATTCAATAGGAGTGGGTAGAGAGGTTAAAGGGTTAATGATTTATTCCTCACTGGAGAGATGTAAGGCATTCATCACCAGGAACAAAAAGCCTGAAGCACTGTTTGAGCTGTGGATGTTAGTGCTGCTGGTAGAGACAGACAGCAATACAACCTGTGCTAAAAAAATGCCTTCAGACAGAGGCTTTAACCAAGGATTTCCGAACAAAGGGTAATCAATGCTTGTACTTAAAAAAAAAAAAAAAAAAAAATTGTTGTATAATAAATCTGATTGGATATTGTGTAAATGTCCCAACATGCATAGGAAATAAATAAAACATGTGGGTGAGATATGGTCATTTTAAATGTTTGTAATGGATATTGTAGGAATATTATAAAGGCATTATAGCAATACATTACCTGATGAGGCAGGCAATGTTTTATATAAAATACCTAACACTCAATTTAGGTTATACTCATTGGAAAGCTCTGAAAATGAGATATGATTTCAATCCATGCAAAAATGTAGGAATACATTTTTAGGAATATCAGAATCAGAAGATATTACTGTAACGTTAGTCATTATAGGGAAATAATAGCAAAATACTAAACATTTCAGAAACAGAGATGTTAAGGGTACTAAAACGGAAAGCTGCTAGTTTAGCTACACTGTCCATTTATTAAGCATCAGTTTGGTAAACTTGCGCTTTAACTGAATAGAATTCAGTCTAACACAGTCGACTGAAATACGTCCGCGCAAAACAAGCTAAGTATTAATGCAACACTTCCAAGAATCCTGTCAGGATTTTGAAGTGAATAATTACATAAAATAATACAGTACACATACACATGTAAATGTAAAGCTCGGCGGGCCGTCAAAGGGCACCTACCTCGCGTTTAACGTTCCATAATAATTTCTCTTTGTAGTCTTCCTCCGTGGAGCCCTCCATGTCTGTCCGTCTGTCCGTCCGCGGTGTGCACGACACAGGTCTGTCTCCCTGACACTGTCCGTCCGCTCTCCCCAGCCCTTCAGACCCGCTTTCCTTTTTATTCCTTGTTTCCTTCTCCCTTCGCTCAGCTGGACTCTGACGCAGCCGAGCAGCTTCACGGCGACGTCAGAGGATCCGCCTTCCTCACCGTACTGATCAATGGAGGAGGGGGGAAAAAAAACATAATAATCACTGGAGCTCCCAGAGGCTCACAGCATCCAGCCCCGCCCCAACCTGCAGCCTCTCAGCATCCAACACACCAACCTGTAGAGCCCCAAGTTATTTTTAGCATCTTCTTTTCCCCATCCTGGGCAGGAAAGTTACAGCAGGAAAGCTGTTCTCCTATGAAAGGTGTGAAATGTTAATTGCAAATGGTTTTGGTTTGATGCTTGTAAATAATTCCCTCACTTCAAGTTTGCGACAGCTATCTGCTCCTCTACGCAAAGATTTGGGTCTCCAGTGGAGGAAACATGCAATGCATTAATGAGCTCATTAGAATGCGGCTTATTTAATGACTTCATTTAAAAGCCTGGCACAATAGAACACACACACACACACACACACACACACACACACACACACACACACACTTCTGAGTGCTGATGCCTTGGCCTGCTGCAAAATAAATGACGTCACAGCAACATGATAAAGAATGGCCTCCTCTGTTGGAGTCTGTCATTAAACCTCCTGCTTGTGCCTCCATGTGGGCTGAGGGTGCACCTGCAACCATCAGAAGCCATGTTATCTGAAAGCTTCCACTAACAACTCTGCATTATGCCTTGTGTTTCTGTTCCATGTTAAAGGGCAAGAAAACAGAGTTTTCAATCAGCTTCTCACTACGAACACATCATTTTCTGCCGAAGTTTGAACACTTTGTTATTTCATGAGATTTTCGTTCTGCACCGTTTCGTCTGAACTCTTCTTCACACTGGTTTGAAGGGCTCCACTGGAAAAAGATGTCTCATACTCCCATGCATCAATCAGGTCATGGCAAAATCTAAATCAAAATGTAATGACAGGAGGGGGGGGGGGGTTTGCTCATGTTGCCAGAACACTGTTAGTCAAATGTTAGTGTCTCATTGCCAGACCCCCCTCCGCAGTGCTGCAGAGGGGGGTCTGGCGAATCCACAAAGCATTCCTGGATGGGAGAAAAACGTGACCTGGTTAATTGGCATTTCTTTAAACCAATCACAATCGTCATGGGCAAAATAGCCTCTGGAAGGAACCCGTTTTGGTGAAACGTGTACATTCAAAAGTTGTTTTAGTCGTGCAACAGAAAACTCAGATTGGACAGATAGTCTAGCTAGCTGTCTGGATTTACCCTGCAGAGATCTGAGGAGCAGTTAACCATAGTCCTCATAAATCCACCAGAGTTTAAAAGGCAAACACAAAGAAAGCGGACGGTAGCGGATATCTGACCGTAATGAAAGATGTCTGGCGGCTGACTGACTTCCGGCGGCACCTGAACAATCCCGAAAGTGGAAGGTCTTGGATTAGACTAGTCAAATGTTAACAAACCACACCAACATAGTTCTGATGAAGCAGCAAGTCTGTGACTGGTAAACTCTCAACAGAAGAGTGAGGAGCAGCTACAGTGAGCTGTAAGATAAAGAGCTGCAGGACACAGGCTGCACCCCTCCAACTCCCCAGCAAGATAACCAACTCCTTTTACTATGTCCCGCTGTTGTGTGGAAAGCTACTTGCTTGGTGTGTAGCATGAAGTCAAACTGCTCATTGCATGATGGAAAAAGGCAGATTATTGCCTGACTCCTTTTATAAAACTACAGTATGTCAGTTGGCCTGACTCCTCTGTAAACACATACACGTTGCTCTTCTGTTGATTTCTGGAAAAGTAGCTGCCCAACATCCGTCTCCAGAATTCTGGCACCTGTAAATTGAACCGTGCTTGTAGTTACTACCTTTAACCAAGAGTGTCACTGTCAGCAAATCAACCAGGACTGAAATCTTAAGGATTACAATTACAACATGGGACGAGTCAGTCGTCCATGTTACCGGTTCTTTGAAGTGAGCAATAGCCAGGCTATTTAAGTGTACGTTCAACTGTAGATTTTTCTAATTATACCTGCCTACTAAAAACATAACAAAGACAACAAGTAGTTGAATAACAAGAATTTTTATCTTCACAGCTGGAAAAAGGCATTATGGTAAACTGCATTAAAACATGTTAAGGCACACTAATTCTGGAAAAATCTAAAACACATTCATCTTTGGAAAACAACAGGCTGTTGTAAATGTGTATATTAAAAATACAATCTATAAATATTAAACATGCTCTGCTGCTGATTCAGAGTCTAAGTGCTATGATTGGTACAATATTTCTACTAAGAAATAGTGCATATCTGTGATATTCCTCCACTACTAATCTACATTTAGTAAAAAAAAAAAAAAGAAAAAACCCTACAGTTCTCTAGTTTGTTTTAAAGTAGTTGCTCAGAATCCTCTGGTAATAATTCATAAATTATGATGGACAGAGCAGACAACAACGCAACTATCTAGAGTAAAAAGTCAGATGCAATTACATCAAGGCCACAGTTTGGACTTCTTTTAGTGGTAAAGAAGATAATAAAACTATTCAAAAGAGAAACGTATTAACAGATTTCATGTTTGAATGTTCATCATCAACGTGAAAAGCTGAAATCTGTCCAGCGGTCTGTGGTTTGAGTCTCACTGTCCCAGTGGCCGGTCGTCGTACGTGCTGTACCTCTTGACGTGGATTCGACGGACACGCTCGCGAAGCTCAGCTCCTCCGGGCCCCTCCTCTTCCTCACTGTGAGATCCGCAGTTGCTGTAGCTCCGACGCGTGGCCTCCAGCAAGGAGTTGTCAGGCAGCGGCATTGTCTCGTAAAGCAAGGTGTTCAGAGTCTCCTCGTAGATGCGAGCTTCAGGAAACTCCACCTGAAGTAGGAAGAGACAGACCCCAAATATTTCTATACAGTGAATACATGTATTTAACATAACAGGTCCAAATTTGGAGTTTTCCAGGCTTCATGCATGCCTGCAGGCCAAGCAAAAATAACTGGTGGCACAGAAGAATTGCAGTGCACGTGCTAGTGGACATAAATAAGACAGAAAAGCCAAATTCACATTGTCTGTTAGTACTGATTTGGTACAAATGACTGCACACAACCAAGTATCCAGCTTACAAAAGAGACCTTCAGGCTCTTTTCGGTTGCTAAGAGTAATTTTTGTGCCTCCGGCGTAGGCCTGCACGATTCAGGGAAAAATATGAATCACGATTTTTTTTAGCTTAGAATTGATATCACGATTCTCTGCCACGATTTTTTTCCTCACGAAGTGTAATGTTTATTGCACACATGAACCATGACAAAACAAAACAAATTGGCAGTACCAAACAGATTTTTTTGGCACCTGTAGCACATTGCGCATCACCACAAGCCTGTAAACATAGAGGCTTCAATGAATAAAGAAAATAAAGTACATACTGGCCATTTACGTACAGTAGGCTACCAAAAATAGTGACATATAACACATTAAACTAAATATGGCCCTGATACAGGCTCTATCTGAACTCCTTGAACATGTCTTTACATAATTAAAGTTAGTACATAATTAGTCTCTAGAGAAATGGAGTTTGTCAATTGCCAATTTAAGCACAGTATCAAAAACAGAATTATTTCTTAGCACACTCTTTAACTGCTTGCCTTTTATAGAATTAACATTCAACTGGCCATTCAAGTCACTGAAAAATAATCTTTAAAAAATCGAAGTCATTTAAAAATTAAATCGCGAACAGGGGTGAATTGAGATCGCGATTTTATAACGATTTATCGTACAGGCCTACTCCGGTGTGCAATTTCTCTTAAGTGTTGTGTGTCACATCTTGGTACTTGGTACACAGCTTACCATCTCCCCCTGACATGGGATGAAATGTAACACTATTGTTTCTGCAGAGTTATTTCTTTCCGTTAAAATATAGTGTTTATTGCTAAGTGATCTACTTAGTCATGTACGTGTTTATGTAGATGTTAAACAGATATCAAAAGATGATGTGGTCCGGTATGTTGCCCCTACCAGTTTAGATTCTTGGCATCCATCTTCATGTTTGACAACTTTAATTTCAGGAACTGTCCTATTAGCTGCACTATTGACTGCAATAACAGCTGCAATCAGTCTTTTAACTTTTTTGAATTCTGCTGCTGTTCTCTACAAGAGCAATATGTGTATACATATCATGTGTATGGTTAATTGTGGGATTGTAGTGCATGGGATATGAGGCTCCTCCATGTGAGCACATTTTCAAGTTGATTGCGATCTAGAAAAGAACAATGTTTGTGCAGTTCTATAACTTTGATTAATTTTTTGGCATATGCCATTTTTCGTATGTGCATGTAAACCTTTGGTATAGTATCAAGAAGTCCTGCCCTCAATTACGTGGAGCCATAAATACTTTTTTTTCCTCCTTTTAATATTTTCAAAAACAGCAGTAAGTCGGGATCCAGACCAAAAAAACAGCCCTGCGTTAAACAGCACACACAGGGAGCTGTGTTGCCGATACAATAAAATGGAAGTCCAGGAAGTCCAGTTGGAGTAACAGATTTATGCTTTTAAAGCCTTATCAGACGCCAAAACACTGCACAATGGGTTAATAAAGGATTTTATAACTCAGGAAAGTTATCATGGCGGCAAATATTCTATCTTTCGTCTAGATGATTGTGAGGTAAACAGTATAAATACAGCATTTATGCTACAAAGTAATCTATAAGGAATATATAATATGTGCTTGCATGTATTTAAATTGGCCAATGTGCGTTGCAACAAAAGTTGAGTCTTGTTCAACTTTTTCGCCAGATTACCCTTGCTGGAGTCTCTGCCGGGCACCCAAGCCAGACTCGTTTTTTTCATGCAGAGCACAAGTCGGTCTGAACAAGGCCTAACCCATCCTCACCTTGGTCTGCTTCTTCTCCGTGGCGTAGACGATGGAGGTGCAGCAGACCTCCGCCAGCTTGCGACCTTGACCGTAAAAAGACCAGCAGCAGATCTCATCTCCGATCACGTCTTTGATAAAGAGGACGCGGCCGTTGAAGCTGAGAGACAGCCTATCGAACAACTCAATGTTCTTCAACAGGTTGTCGTCCGAGTTACTGTCGAGACAAAAGCAAACTGGTGAAGGAGAAGGAGTGCTTCATCATTTACTTCGCTCTGTGTCCTGTGGCTTATTAGACTTTATTAGCAGGAAAAACAAATGAAACAAATCAGTGATCCTGGTAATGATGGAAGCAGTGGGACCTCTGGAGGAAGGCTTTCTTACCTGGTGTAAGAGTACTTGTTATTGCTTCTGTTGTACACCAGCTTCACCACAGGCTAACAGAGGGGGGAAAACAAATTAAACATCTGGATTTTATTGGTTTAATATCAAAATGTACCAACTGTTAAATCACTTTGAGTAGGCACCACCAATTTGGCAGTGCATGTTTGAATGAATATTTAAGTGCATTCACATGAAAAAATACAAATGTTTTCTTTATCTTTGAATAGCTACTAAATGAGATTAAAGGATATGGCTTTATCTGTTAATTATCAACAGCGAATCCCATGAAGAGACCAATCACAAGAGCATTTTGCTTGTTTTTCTGGCACTGGGGCAGGACCAAACTTGGGGAGAGGCTGTTAAAAAAATCTAAATTATTTCCAGCTTCTCTACAGTAATTCCAGATTCATAATAATGATCAGAACTGCAGCACGGTCTGATTTACCTTGGTAGAGGACTGGATGAGCCTCTCCTCTTCCTTACTGGAGGTGACCACAGGTATAACACACAGGGGTTGCTCTTTACTGTCCTGTCAATCACAAACCAACATACACTGGGAGTTAGAACATCATGGGTAGTTATTGTGTATTTGATACTCATAGTGTCTTTAGGCCAGGTATAACGTTTTGAAATGGGTAAAAGTAACATTTCAAATGAGACCATAAACATATTTAGAACATGGCCAAATGTTACTAACAAAAAGAGCATTAATCAGGTAGGTTTAAACCAGTCAAATACACAGAGAAACGAGGCAGAGTACCATGTATTGTAACACCCCTTGGTGCGGCTTGGTTCACCAATCTACCTATGCCTTTGCAAGAAAGGTAGGTATTTCATTTTGAGACAGAAACTGTCAAACTTAGCCTGCATAGGCTGTTGTCCTGTTCATTGAACAATGAAACAGCAAACTCATAAACGCACAGAAAAATAAGTGAGCTTCTTAATGAGCAACGTGACGTTACATTTAAGTTAGTAAATTACATGTACGGTCACTTTATTAGACTACCTAATGACTCTGGTCGCGTTTTACAGTGTTTATTGCAAAAGAAGTTGTTTTTGCACAGACAGACAGACAGACAGACAGACAGACAATCTAGTAATTCTGTCCACTTGATCCCCCCAAAAATCTCTGCCCCCCCCCCTCTCAATTTACAAGGCTACACATTTGGCAACTTAGTGTATGCACCATAGATGGATATATGCTTTTACAATCCCACATTTTATGCAGCCTTCCCGGCAGCATCCACTGGTGATTCACAGTTGTTAAGAGAAGCATACCCAAAAATAAGAATATAGAATACCCAATTTCAATACCTAAGGAGTAAATCTCATCAGCGTCAGTGAGCCAATAAGCATGCAGCATGCTTCTACCAAGATCTAATGTTTGTGATTGGCTGTCTAACGTTACACGTCGTAGAGACACGCAGGAAAAACTCTACTCTACGCACAGAGACGGGACTCACGTAGTAGGAGCTGAAAAATAAATAAAAAGATTTGTGCCGTAATGTGTAATGTTGTAATTTCCTTTTGTTTTATACATTTGGTATTGCAAAAAGTATTGTTTAGGAACCGGTATCGAAGTCACAGTATTGGTATCAACTAGGGCTGCACGATTATGGCCAAAATGATAATCATGATTATTTTGATCAATATTGAGATCACGATTAATTATCACGATTATTTGTTGATTTTAACCAAAACAAATTTTATTGTCACATAGGCTAATTATAACTGCTTCCACATCCATATTGTGCTACATTCCTCCTTTGTTGAAGGATACTATGAAGGAGTATGCCATTTCAGCTGTTGTGCAACCGCTTTCCACACATATATAGATATAGGCAACATTTTTTGAACAATACCCAGCCCTAAAGAGAAGTGACTTGGCAGCTGCTCATTTTGTTGTGTTGTTCTTTTAGCACAAGACATGCATAACATGTTAGTTGGTGTTAGTAGTGTGTTGATACAACCTGTGCTACACAAGAATATTGGAAACACCCTTTGTTCTGCATGCTGCTTACACAGAGTATGCAATGGACCTCAGGAGGCAGGTTGTGTGCCGTTCATTCATAAACTACTGGACATGATGATGAATGAATGACAGCAGGTGAGCTTAGAACTCAATGACTTGCTGCCTTGAAGTCTGTTCCCCTGGAAACCAAAGGATGTGTAAACCTTAGAAGCCCGGCAGACATTCTCGCAGACATTCTCGTGAACATCTGTCAGTATGATGCATAGGCACTGACACTTGTCTTCCACAGATGGTGCAGCAAACTAGCCTAGAGGCATAAACATACACTGCTGTCCACAGCCAATCAAATCTGTGCACCTGAAAAGGCTCTGTTGTGGAGCTTAATAGAACTCAGTTATGACAGTTACGGTCAAAAACTGAGAACCATAAACTTTAACTGAAGGAATTTTTTGATATTGCGAAAGGAAGTAAATAGCAAGTAGGGGAGAACAATATGGATAAAATCCTCTACCAGGGTATTTGGTATTGTATATCCTGATACCTTTATATATTGTGATAAGGTACTTTTTTTTTTTAAAGTAAACTAAGAAACCATTTATAGATCATTTAAGCCATACTAGCACGTTCACAGCAGTGCTTTGAGCGAAATGCTAACATCAGCATGCTAACATCCTTATGAGGACAATGCTAATTTGCAGGTGTTTACCATGGTCAGTCACCATCTTACTTTAGCAGGTTAGCATGCTAACATTTGCTAATTGGCACTACAACAGAGTTGAGGCTGATGGGAATAGAATTTTTATGGAATTTAAGTTGTATGAATTTTTTTTGTGTGATGTTGACATTTAAACAAAGTTGTGTGACAAACTTCTTAACCAGCCTAAAATAGAACAAATTAAAGAGAGACAAGGAAAAACTGATTTAATGAAGTTACATACATTGAAGAAAGCAACCCACTGACTGTGAAACCATGTGTCTCAAACAATGGTTCCTCAAATGTAGAAGAAAAATGAGCAAAAGCATCCAATTCTTGATTTAAAGCTATAATGCGTAGTTTCTGCCCCATGAGGAATTCTAAGTAATGACAACAACACTGTCGGCGCGTCCACATGATACAAGCCTTCCGTGATCGCGCACAAGCCCCCACCACCACCCCTCCTCGATGCAGTTGCTAGCAGGTAAGGAGGACAGGAGGATTAAAAAAACATGGACTCTTCAGAAGAGGTAATTATCTTCACTCGAGCTTCTGCATGGGAAAGTCACCGGACGCCACAATCTTCTGAACACAGCCATACTGAGAAATACAGACGCAGTTGTGCGGAGCTGATAGTCTTAATTAGCTTTTGTAGCAATGGCTTGAATGTAACAGACGTTAATTAATATCAAAAAGTTACGCACTAAAGCTTTAAATCTTGAGTTAAGTTTCTGGGACTATTTTTTCTTTTGCAGTCTAAACAGCATTCTGTAAAATATTAAAAGGCCAATTTATAGACTTAATTTTAAATTAGTTGAGTGAATTTCACCACTTTTTAATTTACATTCGAGCCATCATCAATGATCGTTCAATTTTATCCTGAGCACTTTGTAAAGTCTGTTTTAGCATTAGCACCATATGAATGAATAATTGATCATCCTTCTGACATTTAATAAGCATAGTGATTGAGAATTTAACGCAATGATGGTTTGCAGAAACGTATTGAATTAGTGCTACAGATATTAAAAATAGCCCCAGCGGTGCGTGACAGATCTAATGAGTGGTGGAGTATCGACGTGCAAATGGATGTTTAAGGCCGTTTCTCCATTTATGGCGAATAGTGGGAGTGGAATGAGGCTCATGCACGTGCGGCCATTTCCAGAATGATTGAGATTTATGAAACAGAATCAGCTGACGTGCAGCTTTACAAATCTGATAAAAAATAACGCGTACGCATATTTCTGTCTTTGTGGGTACACACAGCTTTAGTCGTGAATCTACACAGAGTTTAATGTATCTGGTCCCAGATGTTAAGACAGACAAGAATAAAAAATAATGTATAATGTGTAATAATTGTAAACGCAGTACTGTAGGTCATTTAACTTGAAATTTTACATTGAGTATCCAGAGATGCTCACTGACTAGGCTCAGTGCATTTTGTATAATGTTGAGAAAAAAATGACTAACCAGAACCAGAACTCTTCTGCTGATACACAAACTGTCCAGAGGCTTGATAACAATACATCCGCATTCTCTGTACTTCAAATATCAGTCAGTGTGAGTGTGACTGACCTGCAGGGTGTTTTGACAAAGCTCCACTAGGCCCTGAACAAGGTAATATTTTGCCTCAGCCATCAGCTCCTGGACAGCCTGACGCCCTTTGGGTAAGGTGACTGTGCTGTCACGTAGGTAGCACAGGATGCTGCCAAAGTGTTTCCCACTACGGTCAATCAGGATCCAACCTGAACAGAAACAACAGACCATGTTGAGAATATGTACATCTAAGCCACAGATGCACAATACTGTGACACGAAACAGAGTTTGCAGTTTTTCATTCAAACTAAACAATGCGTGATCAACATAACAGCAAATCCAACATCTTAAAAAAGGCAATGACACTAATTATGTGAGACTTTTTCTGGTGTTCTTTCAGTAGAATTAGTTCAATAATTCTTGGCTAGACCTGTTGTGATCATGATGAGCAACAAGTGTGGTTTACAATAGCAGTCGATAAAATATTTATGATCCATTTTCCCAAAATATGCCACAAATGTGTCGGTGAAGTCATGTTTTACGTAAAAGCATACATACAAATCAGCCATTATACTCTGAACAGTCGCTGTTAGAGGTTGTGTTGAATTTGAACCGCCAATGTCATGAAAACAGCACATTAAAATGGCAATACTAGTTTTCACATATGTGTTGTGGAAAGGTAACAGCATAGAATAGATTTTTTTTCACTGTGGACAACACCTTGATCTGCAGTTCAGAGATGACTTACCTTCTTTATCAGTGAACACTTCCTTCTTTCCACTGAACATAGCTTTCAGCATGGAGTTCTGCTTGGTCAGCACTTGCAGTGTGGTGTAAAACAGGGTCCCGCCAACATTGATGCGGACATACTTGTTGCCGAGGCCCACCGCTCCTCGATAACTGCAGGTCTTGGTCTTGGGACAGGTCAGAGGAGGGACTGAGGAGGTTGAGAGAGACTGGGTGTGATGCTGGGGCAGGCAGCTGTCCCCGGACATGTCCCTTTGGAGGAAGATGACCACCCTGCAGACGGAGGTCCTATGGTCCCCCGCCGTGGTGACAGCTACTGATGAGGCCGCCACAACCTCTCACTGCTCCAGATCATTCCTGGCAAAACACAGAGCCCTTAACTGGAGCCAAATATTTTCTATGAAGCTACCCAGGAAAAGACAATGTTGACAAAGAGTGTTAAAGCAGGACACCCAGTGGCTGAAAGCATGTATCACAATACAGAGTGGAAGCCACCTATAACACTGTTATATTTTCCTCAGTTCCCATTCCCATTAAATGGAATGTGACTCAGCAGGAAACTAGAGGAGTAGGGAGAGGGGCACATATCAACAACAATCAACTACATTTACAATAGCAGGCAGCTCACTTATCTTGAAATTAAATATAATTAGTAGCTGATATTCAATCTCTTTCAGATATTGGTAGTGGTCCCCCTTAGTGGAGCTTGCTCAGTTTAACAGGATACTGTTAAGTGTGGTGCGTTATGCACCACATTAAAACCTTGGATGGTTTTATTAACTGAGGTATAGCAGTGCTAGCAAATGAACATTGTGGATTTAAATTCAAATAGCTTCCTGCTTACGTTAACTGGTTAAAGTTATTTGCTAGCTTGTGTTAAACTCTAACAGTTACTAAATCTAAAACTTACACCAAAGTCTCCACAGATCCAGCCTATCACGGCTAAGTTAGCACACCACACACACACACACACACACACACACACACACAAAAACTTAATGTTACTTGGTAAACAGCTAGCTTAGTTAACAAACTATTAGGCTAGTTAAAAACTATACACCTCCTCCAGTTCAAATCCATTTTGCCGGTGAGAACAAATGCTGAATGTCTGTGTACATTATAATTCTTGCAAATTGAGAACTACTATTAACACTAAAAGTAATAACTCAATTAAGCGGGAAGCCAATGATGTGATATTATACTATGAAAATAAAACCCAGACAGTGCAGTTGATTGTTAACTTATTCTACTGGGAAGATTTCACATCCACAAAGCTAAGTTCTCAAAGTCTCAGCTGGCATTTGACCCTTTCAGAATTGAATTCAAGAAATGTTTTAAGTCTATCGAAATTGTAAACAAGAAAAGGGTTCATACAGTTGATATGCTATTTGACTTTTTTATGGTTTTACCTGCCTTTCAGTTAAGTGTTATTTATTTTTACTTCAGTTGTTTTTATTCATTTCATTATTATTTGTTCTTGATTTTTTACTACATCACGCATGTATCACCAAATTGACAGTGACGACAGGGCTGTCTTTTAAAGTATGAGAACCGTTTTATAATTTATGTTTTTGTCACGTTGTATGTTAGTTTACACAACAAAGAAAAAACTTTGTTAGTATGTCTTCGGTGTGTCAACCGGTGGTCTTAATATACATCCATGTAGTCAACAGCAAGCAGAGGGTTAGCTCGGCTGTCCTGTTCGGTCGTGTAGCGAAATGTTATAGACTGAACTCCCTTCAAAATTGTGCCCGTAGTAATACTTAGCTACTTGTTCGTCGGCAAAGGCCCTAACGTGGTATTACGCTACTTTAGTAATGTACATTCAAAACAGGTAATGTTATAGTATTCTTGTCAATGCTTTATTGGAACAAAATATTGTAGCGTTAACTTTAATGCTATATTCGCTTTGCGTCACTCCAATACTTCCTACGTGGGTGTGTTTTGCTAATGTTAGCTAGCTAATGTTGAACAGGGTGGGCGAATTTCCAATGCGATTGCGGGACAACCAGACAAACTAGCCAATCCTAAAAGTTACAAATGTATTGAAATCTGGGTTAATTTTTTAATTGAACCCACACCGAATTAGTTATAACGTAAAATGGCATTCGGGAAAGGTTTCAAATTCTCCAGATGTGTAACGTTATGTTCTACTAGCTAAAGTGCCAGATTTTTCAATGGTGTGCGTGACGTTATGTCCGCAGCTAACGACACCCAGCAGTGAACAACACGTAACGAGGCATCAGTTTACGAACGTTTACTTACCGACCTCTCAGTGCTGCTGTCCTTATGTATTGTTTGATAACCGCACACCGTCTGGCTAATTAAGCAGGCCTTTATCGCCGTGAGACGAAAATTCACAACAGTAACAAGATTTGAGTTGTAAAAAAACTGTAAAGTTAAACTCTCTCCTCTTCTTTCTTCTTCCTCGAAAGAGTTCACGGCAGGCTGTGCGTTGTGATATATAACGCTGCCCTCCACAGTCGGTAACATGACATGACGAGCATAGACTGTAAATATGAACAGTCTATGATTGCGAGCCGTTTTTATTCTGACCTATCCGGTCAGCAGCTATTATTATGGCTACGATCATAGTATTTCCATCCCCTGCATTTACTGTAGTTATGGTGTATTTATGTAGATTACATTCATATTTAATGTTGACATGGATTACTTTATAAAAAAATTAAAAAAAATACTAGACTATTTCTTTATACTTGCAAGGTCTGACACATAATGTACGAATGAATTAGTTAACTAGGCAAAGAAGTTATCTCTCATGCTTTAGTTAATTGAGTCTATACAGACTGAACATTTCAGCAGCTTGAATATTAAAGGTGCAGTAGGTAAGACTTATAAAACTAACTTTCTGTTATATTTGCTGAAACTGATGAAGCAGGTCATTTATTAAAAAATAAATAAAATCTGGCTCCTCTGGTACCACCTACAGCCTGTAGTGCGATTTGCAAAAATCCACCGCTCCCTGTTCAGATGCACCAATCAGGGCCAGGGGGGGTGTCTAACTGCATGTCAATCAATGCTCATGCACACACATTCAGTCTCCCTTGTGGGGGGAGGGGCTTAGGAGAACATTTTGGGCTTTAGCAGAAAGGGGGGAGGGACTGAGAAGTTGTTGATGTTCAAATTGTTTGGCTAAGTCCTGGATCTTCCCAATCCTACCTACAGCACCTTTAAACAACATCTGACTTTATCAGTTTTATACAGTCGTTTTGTTTTTAAACAGTCATTATAGTGCCTTCAACAGTGGCACTGTCTGGTTCCCAAACCTTTTCACGTCAAGGACCCCTAAATTGATACAAGTTATACCATGGACCCCCATTTCATAAGATATCATCCCAGGGAGCCCTATCTCATAGGATATTTGCTTTTAGATGTTTATTACAGAAAGTATATGAGACCCATGACCCAAACGGTCATTCATTTTGTCATTGGATTACTTATGGATGTAATTATACTGAAAATAAATGATTCCCCTTTTTGCTAAGGACCCTGTGGACCCCTGAGGGTCCCGAAAACCACGGGTCTGCATCACGGTAAGAAATCTCATTTCGTTTTACTTTCAAAGCATGGGTGAGAAAGCACAGGTCAAGTACTGTTAACGTTCTTAAGGGTTAAACATTGTATAGGGCTAACATTAGCCACTAGCCACTAGAGGTTGTAAAGAAAGTTAAATATCTGGGACATGTGATAAGAGATGACCTTTGTGATGATGATGATGTGCAGCGTCAGTGTGGAAAACTGTATGGGCAGGCAAATATGCTGGCACGTAAATTCCACATGTGCACTCCTGATGTTAAAATCTCACTCTTCAAAACCTATTGCACTCCACTGTATACTGCCCACCTGTGGTGTAATTTTAGTGAGTCGAAAATGAAAAAACTTCAAGTGGCTTATAATGATGCTCTGAAAATGTGCTTAAAATTCCTAGGTGGAGTAGTGCCAGTGAAATGTTTATGTCTAACAATGTGCCCACTTTTAATGCTGTTTTAAGAAATTTTATGTATAGATTCATGTGTAGACTGACAGGGTCTAAGAATATGATCATTGTGCCCATAGTTGATGTTTCTAAGAGTGACACAAGGTACACATCTTGCTTTTGGAAACATTGGACTCGAAGCCTGTATGTGTATATGTTCTTAATAATGATGCCTCACCGGCACCATTCTTAAATGTACTGTATTGTTTTTATATATATATCTGTATTGTGCTGTTTCTATGGACCTGTGTCTTGAATAAAGTTGATTAAATTAGGTCATAAAGCATGGAGGATATAGGCCTACCGCAGGTTAGGTGTGTGTGTGTGTGTGGGGGGGGGAGGTGGGGGTAATAGGGTATTTATTTGTTTGAAATATGTTTATTTATTTATTCTAAAGGGAATTAGATTGTAAGTCTACTGTCTGATCCACCCTTTCGGAGCAGAAGGTGGCGGTAATGCACCAATGAGCTGGATGCCAACCGCCGTATAATATACGAAGAAGATTTGGTTTCCTTGGCAGCGGGAGGAGGAGCTTTCTGCCTTGGGTTTGTTTGCTTGCTGTGCCACATCGCACAACACAGAGCCATCTGTGTGAACGGTGATAGCGGTTTAAACAGGTAAACTTTATTGTTTTCTGTCCCAAACATTGTATGATACGGTTCAATATAACGTTATCTAAGGAACTTAATTCGTTTTAACGAGGATAGTGCGTGTGCTTTAAGTCGTTGTCCAATTAGCTTTTGTGAGCAGGCTTAACGTTAGCTAACGTTAAGTAGCTGAATTAAGTTAGCCAATGTAACTTAATTTTAGGTTAGGTTTAGGTTAGACATTTCTACAGGGAAAACACCCAAAAGTATGTAAACCGTTATAGCTATTTCCACCTTTTGAAAGAGACTAAACTCATTTAATATTTTACATAATGCATGCAACAACAAAAAAAGCGCTGTTTCGTCCATTGCCAAATCTTTCATTGAAGGTCATAGTTCAACCACATGTTTGTTTTGCATCAACAAGAAGATCAGAGACTGTCTGCGACATACGGTAGATATTATCACTGTGCGATAGTCGGATAGCAAGCCGCTTGTCAGCATTATGTTATCAAGCTATAAAGCCTGTTGTATTCAGTGGAAATATACACTGCAGTTCAAAAGTTTGGACTCACCAGCCACAGAAGCTTGGTCGGGTACAATCAGCTGACTGAGACTACAACTCCATCTTTTTGAATGGTCTTTCATACTTTTAGGTTGTAGAAAGACATCTTTAGAAAAAAACTTGTATAACGTTTTTTTTTTTTTTTTTTAAGGAATGGTACATGGAGAACGAAACGCTGTACAATGGTTAAACCAGACCGACAATTGAAAGGCTAGAAGGGACGAAGATACCTCTGAGCAACAGTAAAGTAATTAGGGCTACACGATGTGAGGAAAATATGCGATAACGTTGTTGAATATCGCCATAAACGAGATTAATTGTGATTAAAAAAAACAACGATAAAGTGTACTCGGTTCTGCATTTCTACTGCTTCCAGTATTCTGCTAACATACAATAATTTGCTTGTTGTATTTAAAACAAATGAAAGAAAATCATTCCCAACGTTCTTTATTGAACAAATTGAACAGTGAATCGGATATAAAAGGCACCACCAAAAAATATATTGTGCAGCCCTAGTAAGAATAGAATAAATAGCATTGGTAGAAGAAACTGGAAGCTTAGCATTACAATGTGTGCACATTTAAATGGAAACATGTTCAGGTTTCAGTGTCAAGTGCGTAATAATGCAGCCTATAACAAGCTGGAACTAACAGGTGTGTTGCTTTAGCAGAGCTCTTCTTCAGACTTCCCAATAGAAATCTGAGGTTAGTCTAGGGTTAGCACTATTGGAACTGGATCAGGGAATAACAGCTGAACATACTAGATACTAGACTGACAAATCACAGTTTAAACATATTCAGTCTAACCACTGAGTAGTCTGCAGACGGCCTAAAGAAAAACAGCACCCCAAAATATTCAGAGCCCATTTGCACCGTTGTGGTTCACTAATGATCAAGGGTCACTTGCGCTTTTCTGGACTGGAAAACCAAATTGAAGGGTATTTGGGGAAAAAAATTGTTCCAACAGTATTCTCCAATGTTATACAACACTGTGGGGACATCGACTGAGTTTTAGTCATTCAATTCTTCTTTTGGGGTCAAAACTATTTCAAATGTATATAAAACATTTGGTGTCTGAATAGAGATTTATCTCTGTTAAAATAGCTATTATTGGGCGCCTGGATAGCTCAGTTGGTAGATCGGGCGCCCATATATAGAGGTTTACTCCTCGGACACAGCGGGCCTGGGTTCGACTCCGACCTGCGGCCCTTTGCTGCATGTCATTCTCCCGCTCTCTCCCCTTTAATGTCTTCAGCTGTCCTGTCAAAAATAAAGGCTGAAAAAAAAAAATATATAGCTATTATTTAAGGAAAGAAGAAAAACACCAACCTTTTGAACGACAATGTTTCTTGTTAAAGAGGGCTTCTCACTGGATAGCCTATACTTCAATTGTGTTTGCTTTCTCTGTTGTCCTGTTCTCCATCCCTCATTCTTTATGTCTCCTTTGGGACAGGCCCTGTGGCCATGGCTAAAGACCCGTTAGCCGAGGCAGGCTTTTATTTTGATGAACTCAACAAGCTACGGGTACTGGAGCCCGATGTCAGCCAGAAAACCTCAGAGCTCAAGGAAGAGTGTAAAGAATTTGTGGACAGTAAGCACTGAATATTTTGTCAAGTTCACTAAGCTGAGCCTGCGTATCCCCACCAACATCAACAGATCCTACAGGATGTACAAATGTGTTATCCTTTGCAGAAATTGGCCAGTTCCAGAAGATAGTGGGAGGTCTAATTGAGCTGGTGGATGAATTGGCGAAAGAAGCGGAGACAGAAAAGATGAAGGTAAGCTTAGCATTTAAAGCTGCTATTGCAGTAGATGTTGTAGTCCTCGTATGCAAAAGCTTTGCCAAAGTATGAACTTTTGATTGATCGTGAAAGCAACACATTATTATTATTATTATTATTATTATTATTAATCCTGTGTTCTTCTCCTTGAGGCAATTGGAGCCAGAAACCTGCTGAAGTCAGTGGCAAAGCAAAGAGAGGCTCAACAGCAGCAGCTTCAGGCTCTCATAGCCGAGAAGAAGATGCAACTTGAGAGGTAACCAGTGCGTGGGTGGATGCCATAACCTGGCAAACACAGTGCTGGTTTGTGCGGGATAGGTCATGGCTTCCTATCTTTTTTTAATTTTAAAGATTATTTTTTGGGGCTTTTTCCTTTATTACATAGAGACAGTGGATAGGCATGAAAGGGGGAGAGAGATGGGGGATGACACGCAGCAAAGGGCAGTGGGTCGGATTCGAACCCATCAATTTATGAGGACTATGGTTAACTGCTCCTCAGATCTCTGCAGGGTGAATCCAGACAGCTAGCTAGACTATCTGTCCAATCTGAGTGAAACAACCTTTGAACGTACACGTTCCACCAAAACAAGTTCCTTCCTGAGGCTATTTTGCAGCGGCGCTGACATTGATTGAGACAATAGACCTTTTTCACGGCAGACATGTTGACATGTCATAGTAGGAAAAGCACAGGTGTATTCAAAACCATCAATGATGGCTGCATTCCACTTAGGAGAGGCCCTGGTGTTGTGCATGCGGACTCACTGAAATAGCTTACTGGGACACTTGATGGAATTGAGCCATTGTTAAGATTATCAATTTCAGCTGTGCTTTTCCTACTATGACAAGTCTGCTGTGAAAAAGGTCCATTGTGATTGGTTTAAAGAAATGCCAATAAACCTGATCACGTTTTTCTCCCATCCAGATATGCTGTGTGAACTAGCCAGACCTTCCTCCGCAGCGCTGTGGAGGAAGGTCTGGCAATGCGAGACTGATCTATTTTAATTCAGCACACAAAAAAAAAAAAAAAAAAAAAAAGAGTACATTTCTCTTATGCCTGGATAAGTTTAAAGCTGTCTAAAGGTCAATTAAAAGAAGAAAAAATACATCAGCAGTCACATCAGTGTTTACTGTATCATATCTACTGTACTTGGCATTTCTAACATTTCATGTGTCATGCAATGGACTGTTATTTTTGCCTTATTGCATTTATTGGTGTACATTTAGGTTTCTGTTATGTTTCCTTCTTTCAGATATCGTATTGAGTATGAAGCCTTGTCCAAGGTGGAGTCAGAGCAGAACGAGTTTATCGACCAGTTCATTCTGCAGAAGTGAGGATGTGACTGAGACAGCAAAAAAAAAAAAAGTACGACATCTGTACGACCATTTCCAGAGTGCCTGTCCTGTTTTCTCTGAGCGATGCCCACTTCAGAGAAATACTTTGCTGCAACCGTTTTCCCGAAGCAATCCCAAAGCTCCAACATCATCCTAAAAAATATCCACCTCCTTTCTCCACCTTATTTCTGGTGTGTGTGTGTGTGTGTGTGTGTGTGTGTGTGTGTGTGTGTGTGTGTGTGTGTGTGTGTGTGTGTGTGTGTGTGTCAACAGCCGGCTGTTTACTGTAGTTGTTTTCCACCCTGGTCAGCAGGTGGGAGGATTTACAGTGCTGGAAGCTTGAATATATTTGAAATGTTAAGTCCTGTTCACACCAAATGTCTCAACATCAATATCTCAGACCAACATCAAAGCAGATGGAGCTATTTATACAAGTGAATGTTATTTATACTATTTATACTGAAAAAATTGACTCTGTATATCTAGTTTTATTACATTTTGTATCAATTTAAATACTGCATGTGCATGCATCTGTATATACATTTATAAGATAGAAGTTGATCCTGATTCGATCATCTGTGTTATGTTTGCTTATATTTCATTCTTCTGGTACAACCAGTCAGTGGGCACAGCACGTGAGGAATACATAGTCCTCTTTTTCTTCTTTCTGTATGTTATGTGTGTCATTGTCTTTTAATGTATGAATTAAAATGACAAATGGTTATACTTGAATAAATCCTGTATTGTATTGCACAATAAAGCGGGTCATTATTTTTTGCTGTCAAGATGTTAGAGAGGTGGATGAGCACATGTTTAACATTGTGCTATTATGTTCTGTTTCAATAAAATGATTTGATATCCATATATTTTGACACCGTTGGGTGGTCCTCGTGCACACAAGTAAAGGGTTCGCAGAGTTGAGAATAGCTAAACAAGCCTTATTGCGCAATTTTGGTCCGCAGTTTACAAACTTGCGTTGCAGTACCATTTAATTTTTCAAACTTTCAATCGTATCACATTAACTTCTTTAGCAGATGGAGTTTCTTTCTTCATGTTCTGTGTTGAATCATTCGGTTACTTTCCCCTTTCAATCTCAACATTTTACCACTTTAAAATGATATCTGCACTTCACTCATTGGCTGCAATTACCTTGAGCACACAAGCCACATAAAGCATTCCAATGTGAATATACTGGATGTAATGGGGCAGGGATTGTTTTATCAAATCTGATAATCAAAAGGGCTGGGGGTATTATTATTATTATTAATAGTATATTTGGAACCTTTACCCTCTCTAGACAATACTTTGAAACCAGTTTTAAAAGAGAAATGCCGGTGCTGTTAGCATAAAGACTGCAAATGGGAAAACATCACTTCACCCTCTATAGACCATCTTGTTGCTTTTAAGTGTGGTGATCTCAAAAAGTGAAGGCTAGCCTCTTTAAGTCACTTTGAACAGGACTATCGGTTCATGTATTTGAACACCCTGCTATTTTGCAAGTTCTCCCACTTAGAAATCATGGAGGGGTCTGAAATTGTCATCGTAGGTGCATGTCCACTGTGAGAGACATAATCTAAAAAAAAGAATCCAGAAATCACAATATATGATTTTTTAACTATTTATTTGTATGATACAGCTGCAAATAAGTATTTGAACACCTGTCTATCAGCTAGAATTCTGACCCTCAAAGACCTGTTAGTCTGCCTTTAAAATGTCCACCTCCACTCCATTTATTATCCTAAATTAGATGTACCTGTTTGAGGTCGTTAGCTGCATTAAGACACCTGTCCACCCCATACAATCAGTAAGAATCCAACTACTAACATGGCTAAGACCAAAGAGCTGTCCAAAGACACTAGAGACAAAATTGTACACCTCCACAAGGCTGGAAAGGGCTACGGGGAAATTGCCAAGCAGCTTGGTGAAAAAAGGTCCACTGTTGGAGCAATCATTAGAAAATGGAAGAAGCTAAACATGACTGTCAGTCTCCCTCGGACTGGGGCTCCATGCAAGATCTCACCTCGTGGGGTCTCAATGATCCTAAGAAAGGTGAGAAATCAGCCCAGAACTACACGGGAGGAGCTGGTCAATGACCTGAAAAGAGCTGGGACCACCGTTTCCAAGGTTACTGTTGGTAATACACTAAGACGTCATGGTTTGAAATCATGCATGGCACAGAAGGTTCCCCTGCTTAAACCAGCACATGTCAAGGCCTGTCTTAAGTTTGCCAATGACCATTTGGATGATCCAGAGGAGTCATGGGAGAAAGTCATGTGGTCAGATGAGACCAAAATAGAACTTTTTGGTCATAATTCCACTAACCGTGTTTGGAGGAAGAAGAATGATGAGTACCATCCCAAGAACACCATCCCTACTGTGAAGCATGGGGGTGGTAGCATCATGCTTTGGGGGTGTTTTTCTGCACATGGGACAGGGCGACTGCACTGTATTAAGGAGAGGATGACCGGGGCCATGTATTGCGAGATTTTGGGGAACAACCTCCTTCCCTCAGTTAGAGCATTGAAGATGGGTCGAGGCTGGGTCTTCCAACATGACAATGACCCGAAGCACACAGCCAGGATAACCAAGGAGTGGCTCTGTAAGAAGCATATCAAGGTTCTGGCGTGGCCTAGCCAGTCTCGGCACCTAAACCCAATAGAGAATCTTTGGAGGGAGCTCAAACTCCGTGTTTCTCAGCGACAGCCCAGAAACCTGACTGATCTAGAGAAGATCTGTGTGGAGGAGTGGGCCAAAATCCCTCCTGCAGTGTGTGCAAACCTGGTGAAAAACTACAGGAAACGTTTGACCTCTGTAATTGCAAACAAAGGCTACTGTACCAAATATTAACATTGATTTTCTCAGGTGTTCAAATACTTATTTGTAGCTGTATCATACAAATATAGTTAAAAAAAATCATACATTGTGATTTCTGGATTTTTGTTTTTAGATTATGTCTCTCACAGTGGACATGCACCTACGATGACAATTTCAGACCCCTCCATGATTTCTAAGTGGGAGAACTTGCAAAATAGCAGGGTGTTCAAATACTTATTTTCCTCACTGTGTGTGTGTGTGTATACACACACTGTTAAGACAACAAAGACAAATAAATATTGAGAATAATTTATTGAATTCAGTATCTTTGATTCTACCCTCTCCCTTGAGCCCCACATCCGTCATGTCATTAAAACCTCCTTTCACCTCCGCAACATCGCCAAAATCAGACCCTCTCTCACACCCCCCGCTGCTGAAAGACTCATTCACACCTTCATCTCCTCCCGACTGGACTACTGCAACTCACTTCTCCTCGGCATCAGCTCTACCAACATCAACTGACTCCAACTGGTCCAGAACTCAGCCGCCCGACTCATCACCCGCTCCAAATCCTGGCACCACATCACTCCAGTCCTAAAACAACTACACTGGCTTCCTATCTCCCACTGGATCACCTACAAAATCCTGGTCCTCAGCTACAAAGCCCTCCACCATCTGGCCCCCTCATACCTCACTGACCTCCTCTCCCCGTACCAACCATCACAGTCCCTCAGATCCACCTCAGCTGGTCTCCTCTGTATCCAAAAGTCCAACCTCTGCAGTTTTGGGGACAGAGCCTTCTCCAGGGCAGCTCCCAGGCTCTGGAACTCCCTCTCCCAAGAGATCTGCACCTCTGAGTCCCTCTCCATCTTCCAGTCCTGCCTCAAGACCCATCTCTTCACCTCTGCCTATCCGTAGCCCCCCGCCCCCCTCCCCTTTTCATCTGTGCCTGAATCTTGTTTTGTTTTGTTCTGTTTTTGTAATCTACCTCCCCTGTAAAGCGACTTTGAGTCTTTGAAAAGCGCTATATAAATTCAATTTATTATTATATAGTCAACTCATTTCAATCTAAGAACAGTATTTACACTTTTTATAGATAGTGAATATTATATTCAATTGAGCAGTCATTTCATACAGTATAGTCCTAACAGTCGATGACTCGTGAGGTCTTCCTCTCATCACGTTGCTTCATCATGGCTGTTCACATCCCCACAATGACGAGGCTAAATAACCCAATGAGCACTCAAAACTCAGACATAGAAACTGTACATCCACCACTACGATTCATGTCAGGTGCAGCTCTGCAAAATGCTACACCCGAGGGCATATCCATGGATTATGAACTTCACTTCTTCTTGGTATACTGTAAATCAAAAAGAGAATTAAGAATTAGTGTGAATTTATTTGCACATCAACTTGGAATTAAAAGGGCCTTCGTCCTTACTTTATCAAGAATCCAGTCTGCATCTGCAATAGCTCTTTGGATTATCATTTGTATCCTCTCTTGGTCGTCTTCATCGGAGTGACTGATGTAACCCTGGAAACCAAAAGCAAAGGATCAGGATAATGAATTGTTCATGTTTTTTTTAATGTTCACAATGGGGAATCATTTGGTAGAAAGTGCTTAATCTTTAGGCTAAAACCACACTTAGGTTTCACGATGACACATAAATGCCATAGGATTTATTGTTCTTGGTTATTTAGATCATAAATATATCAACAATATCTAGAAAAACAAAACAATGATAGTTTGGTAGAGTACGGAGGAAAGGCTAAAGTGGAATAGTGTGAAACCATCTGCATGAGAGCGGATCGCATCCCGTGCATGTGCATTCTTATCCTCGTGCATGAGACAAACAAATCCATGACCTTCCACTTCCGGGACTGCTCCGTTGCCGCTGGAAATTCCGGTGTATGTCCTTCTATTCGGCCGGATGTCCGTCACCTTCCGCTTTCTTTGTGTTGGAATTTTAAATCCCGGTTGATCTATGAGGACTATGGTTAACTGCTCCTCAGATCTCTGCAGGGTAAATCCAGACAGCTAGCTAGACTATCTGTCCAATCTGAGTTTTCTGTTGCACGACTGAAACAATCTTTGAACGAGAGCCATTGACAGCAGCCACAACTCTGGATCTTAGATCAATGTCTTGGTCAGGGACAATGGCAGTATGTCAACAACATTCACATGTTTTGGTGTGGACAGAAACCAGACGACTGAAGGTAGGCTACGTGAGTACAGGAAACATGCAAACTGCACAAAAAAGGCCTCATCAGATTCAAACCGAGGATCTTTTTACTGCGACAGACTGTAGGACTGTTTGAGATCTCACACTCTTAAAACTATCTTTTTTTTTTACTATTTCTAATTCTTGTCCACAAATTGTCCTTGTTCGTGGGCAGCTCTGCCATTTGAAAATTAAGTACTGCTTAATGTCTGGGCCCCAATACAAAAGCTTCAGATGGCTTACCAGGGTGTTCCATTTCATATATCTTCATTATTTCTTATGATTGTCCTTGACTTTAACTGTTTTGCCAAAAAAAAAAAAAGTATAACGCTGAATCGGGCACTGTGAGTAATAGCGTATATGTAACACATATAATATATATATATATATATATATATTATATATTATATATATATATATATATATATATATATATATATATATATATATATATATATATATATATATATCTCAACAGCAGCTCAGTCACTTGTTGTATACAAGTTGTTTGTCAGTAAAAATGTATATAAATACAATGTCCAAGATAATTTGAAAAACATTTAGCTTGTCAATAGTCGACCTCACCTGTCTTATGGCATGTCGATAATGCTTTTGCATTGCTGGGGTTGGTAACTGCCTGCAACATCTGAGGAGATGTCGATAGAGCTGCACTGGTGTCAACTCAGCTCCAACTAAAGGCAGCATGCCTTCCTCCTTTGGTTAAACTGCTGTTGGTAAAAATACAAATCAAATGTTATTCGGGTTAGTGACAATATTTATTTAGTAACCATAGAAAAATAAGTAGTGGTTTCCAATTCCATCCAAAGCATATGAATCACTGAAGAG
Organism: Sander lucioperca; assembly: GCF_008315115.2. Classification (NCBI taxonomy): domain Eukaryota; kingdom Metazoa; phylum Chordata; class Actinopteri; order Perciformes; family Percidae; genus Sander; species Sander lucioperca. The sequence continues at coordinate 34,844,356 of NC_050177.1, forward strand.
ATCCTTTTTTAGTGTGTTACATATACGCTATTACTCACAGTGCCCGATTCAGCTTTATACTTTTTTTTTTTTTGGCAAAACAGTTAAAGTCAAGGACAATCATAAGAAATAATGAAGATATATGAAATGGAACACCCTGGTAAGCCATCTGAAGCTTTTGTATTGGGGCCCAGACATTAAGCAGATTTTAAAGATATATTATAAATACACACACATTATCTAGATTAAAACAAAAATCAAGTGCATGCCTTCAACAGTAACATTTTCAACATAGAGAAAAACCTAAGAGCTAACTACCCTTAAATACTAAATGGTCCCAATATATTTATTATTCCATCAGTCTAACGCTGGATTTAGAAGTCCTCAGCCGTTTAGGCCATTCAAGATTGAACACATTAGTAGTAACCAGTAACTGCTGCCAGCAGTTTAGGCCACTGAACATATTTTTGTAGTAACTGCTGTCCTAAGCTCTTTTTGAAAGGTTTGTTTGAGTGGCATGTGTTTGTTTGTCTTGACATTATTTATACGGACAACTTGACAGACAAAGTTTGTAAAATTTGTAGCTAGCTAATCCAATTTGGTGATCATGTTGGCTTACGTGCAGTTTAGTGTGCAGTTTAGAGTGTCCCAAATGATGAGGGTCTTATTTGAGACAGGTTAAGGTTAGGGTTAAGGTTAGGGTAGAACAGGTGGTTTAGCAGGTTCATAATTAATTAAGGACAGTGTATGGGGAATGTGGGACACTAAACTGCACGTATACCGATGATGTTTAATTTCATCATTTAATTTCCAAGTGTTTTAAATATGCCGTAATCTTAATATGCTTTAAATTTTATACGCTGTGACGATTCATTTATTTATCCTTAGGTGACCAATAAGCTGCTAGCTAGGTACATGTAATGCTTTCTTTGACTAGCTAGACAGAGCTGGATGGAGGTAACGTTAAACATTCCGTAGAAAGAAAGCTAAATTAGCTAGCTAGCTAAGTTAGTTGACAGAAAGATGTAGCTTCCATAACACAGTGGCTACACTATCACTGCCAAACAAACTATAAGGTTAAGCTTACTGTGTCTCTGTCAACTTTAGGGAAGGCTGTCAGCAGGCGCTCAGCATCGTAAAAACCTCCTTGGAGTCATTACAAAACTAGCCCAGTAAGCACATAGACTGTATATAAGAAGCGTAAACGACACGAATGTGCCGCAAATTTGGGTTTTCCAAGGACGGCGAAGTCATGACCCACCTTACTCTGCCTCTGATTGGCTAAGTGCTCGTTGCCTGCGTTGGTGGGATTGGTTAGGTTTAGGCACGATGAGTGAGATTGGTTAGAGTTAAGGTGAAAATGTCAGGGTAAGCCAATCAGAGGTAGAGTAAGGCAGAATAGGGCGGGGTATGCCTTCGCAATCTTAGGAAACACAAAGTCGCTTCTTCTTCTTGTGTAGCACGGATCCTACATTGAATCACTGACTGTCGCCCTCTATTGCGTAGGCTATATATCTAAACTTAGCACAAAATATAAGAAAATTTGTGTTTTGGTAGATTATTTCTCTGTGGTAACAATACTTTTTGGCAATAAATCTTATACCGTTGGAAAGCCTGTTTAGTTCCCTTTCAAATGGTGCCCCATTTGTAAGGAACATGCATTTGTGGGATGAGCAGCAGCGCTGAGTATGTGGGTTGCGCCCATGAAAAATTTGCCAAATCTTCTCTGCCAATGCCAAACAGCTTATTATGCCATTGACTCGTTTGGTGTTTTGTGGATTGGATGATTGAAGTTTGAAGAAACAGACATATTGGCAATTTAACATTTTATTTATATTAATTATTTATTTAACAGGAGCCTCAGTAGCGTGTGGAAGAACCATACACAGCCACAACAGCCTGGCACCTCCTCCTCATGCTGGTCACCAGCCTGGTCACACACTGCTGTGGGGTGGCATCCCATTCTTCAACCAGCATTTGTCGCAAGTCAGCCAACGTGGTTGTATTGGTCACTCTGGCATGAACAGCACGCCCAAGCTGATCCCACAAGTGGTCAATGGGGTTGAGGTCAGGACTGCTGGCAGGCCATTCCATCCTCTCCACTCCCACATTCTGGAGGTAGTCTCTGATAAACCCCGCCCTGTGGGGGCGAACGTTGTCATCTTGGAGGATAGAGTTGGGTCCCAGACTGTGGAAATATGGGATTGCCATTGGTTGCAGAATCTCATCTCTATATCTCTCTGCATTGATATTGCCTCCAATGATGACAAGCCTCGTTTTTCCAGTGAGAAAGATGCCGCCCCACACCATCACACTGCCTCCACCAAAAGGTGTTACTCTATCGGTGCAGCAATCAGCATAGTGTTCTCCGCGTCTTCTCCACACTCCAGCATTAGGAGGAGGTGCACAAAATAACACCCCAAATCCAAGAAAAAAGTGATTTTTTCATAATATGGGCACTTTAAAGCTATAGCGCGTAGTTTCTGTCGCCCCCAATAGGAATTCTAAGTAATGACGCTGTCCACATGACGCAAACCTTCGGTAATCTCACACTACCCCCACTCGGCCCCAAGTTGCTGTTGCCAAACATGACTGACTCTTCAGAAGAGGTAATTATCTTGTAATTTTTATGTCCTCTTTGTCTCCAAAGCTGTAACGTAAAACGCATCACTCGAGCTTCTGCTTGTGCAAATCGCCGGACGGGACCATATTCTAAACATAGCCATACTGATAAATACAGGGAGAGTTTTGTGGAGCTGATCGTCTTAATTAGTTTTGTATCAACTCATCTGCCAATGGCTTGAATGTAACAGACTTTCATTAATATAAAATAGTTGCAACAGTATATATCTACTGGCAAGTGTAGATTGTGTGTTTTTTGAGTTAACTAATCAAGGCTTTTCTTTGATTTGCAGATTATAGAGTGAAGTGTGGCCACCCATTCGACCCCCAGGCTGTTCTGATAAGAATGAAATGTCAGAGCATCTTATGAAAGCTACAGTTCATGTCTTTTCTGTCAGTCCATGTCTGCGTGTGTACTCCAGGGACCTTTACAATAAAACGTAAAGAACTCCAGGCCAGCCTGACTTCAGCCAACCTCAATGATTGTTTCAGGATGAAGGCTTTCCATAAAGCTAACTTAGAGCTATTGCAAGCTTATTTTAGGATGATCCTAGCCTAGAAATCTAGACGCACCCTAGCTGCAGCAAATGTAACATCTTGATGTGGGTCTGGCTTGTCAGGCTAGGATGATCCCTTACCGTAGTCTCACTGCCCCCCTTGTGGCCATTAAAATAAAAGTAGGAGGAGACGATATAGCGTATTCACTGCACATTAACAAACTGAGATATTTAATTGAACTAGTTAGATCAGTGTTTATTGGAATGTCATATCAGACACTTTACATAGCTGTACATTACAGTTAAGCTGAAATATCTCCAATATATGTTTCAAAAAAGAACATTTCCCGAAACAACAACATTAAAAAAACAACAGAAAGATTCTCAATACATTGTAAATAAAATGTGAGCATACTTCCAGTTACAATAATTTTTCTTTGGGTGTTCTCAAAATGCTCAGTATTTTTGTAATGTGCAGTCCAGATGCATACTTTTCTATATATATACGTGTGTACACACACACACACACACACACACACACACACACACAAACACACACACACACACACACACACATATATATATATGTATATATATATATATATATATATATATACTCAGCAAAAAAAGAAACGTCCTCTCACTTTCAACTGCTTTTATTTTCAGCCAGCTTAACATGCGTAAAACTTTGTATGAACATAAAAAAATTCAACTACTAAGAACTAAACTGAACAACCTTTCACAGACATGTGACTAACAGAAATGGAAAAATGTGTCCCTGAACAAAGGATGGTCAAAATCAAAAGTTGCAGAACGTTACAGGGAAGACATCCTCCTCCCTCATGTGGTACCCTTCCTGCAGGCTCATCCTGACATGACCCTGCAGCATGATAATGCCACCAGCCATACCGCTCGTTCTGTGCGCGATTTCCTGCAGGACAGGAATGTTAGTGTTCTGCCATGGCCAGCGAAGAGCCTGGATCTCAATCCCATTGAGCACGTCTGGGACCTGTTGGATCGAAGGGTAAAGGCGAGGAACTTGCAGGTGCCTTGGTGGAAGAGTGGGGTAACATCTCACAGCAAGAACTGGCAAACCTGGTGCAGTCCATGAGGAGGAGATGCACTGCAGTACTTAAAGGAGAATTCCAGTCAATTTCAACCTGTAGCTCTGTTGTTTGGAAATTTGGAGTGCTGTCACTAGCAAGAAAAAATAAAACAATCCGTGCTGCCTACACCGTGTTATCCCCCTGCTAGCGTTAGCACCCAACAGGCTTAAACAGAGCAAGTTTTAAACGTGTGTTTAGCCTCTAAACATGCTCGAAATGTCATTACAAGTGCCTACCCATGTGCAGTGATTCCTTCCGAGGGAACACAGCAAAAACAGGAAATAAACAGAGGTATGTGCACTGGCTGGATTAACACAACTTTAATGCCTTTCTGTCACATGTACTGCAGTCAGTTTTGCTGTGTTCCCTCGGAAGGAATCACTGCACATGGGTAGGCACTTGTAATGACATTTCGAGCATGTTTAGAGGCTTAAAACACGTTTAAAACTTGCCCTGTTTAAGCCTGTTGGGTGCTAACGCTAGCAGGGGGATAACACGGTGTAGGCTGCACCGATTGCTTTCGTTTTTTTTGCTACTGACAGCACTCCAAATTTCCAAACAGAGCTACGTGTTGAAATTGACCAGAATTCTCCTTTAATGCAGCTGGTGGCCACACTAGATACTGACTGTGACTTTTGATTTTGACCATCCTTTGTTCAGGGACACATTTTTCTATTTCTGTTAGTCACATGTCTGTGAAACGTTCAGTTTAGTTCTTAGTAGTTGAATTTGTTTATGTTCATACAAAGTTTTACGCATGTTAAGCTGGCTGAAAATAAAAGCAGTTGAAAGTGAGAGGACGTTTCTTTGTTTGCTGAGTTTATATATATATATATATATATATATATATATATATATATATATATATATATATATGTAATTCAAATATAACATAAAACTTCAGATAGCACCAAACACGATTGCATGAGCATGTTGTGTCCTTGTGACATTACTGGATGTAGTGTGGACACAAAAAAATAAGGATACAGCAATTACGTAATCTATTTAGCTTATATACATCTATATAATCACATTTGCATATAATACAGTACTAAAGATAATACAGCATAGTATAAAATGATTAAGGCTGAACAATTCTGATTATAACTGAGATTTTAAAGATTTCAGATTATATTACGGAAGTACAAAAAATACCAAATCTCGATAGACAATCATGATAAAGCTTAATTTACAACTATCCACATGTTAAAAAACAATCTAGCTCAAACGTTGATTTTATTTTCATACACAGGAAGTAAATGTTTCGGGACTCCAAATTGTCACCCAAGTTCCATCATATGACAACTACCTCAAACAAACTGCTTTTCCCCCAGTGTTCATTCTTTCAGGCACAATACATCACACTTATTCTCCAGTGCAACCATTTATCTGTTTTTTTCTTCTTCTGACTAACAAAACAATGTAAACACTGTTTGTATTTGCTTTTCTCAAGGGGGAAGTTTTGTGGACCAAAGTCACAGCACACAGTGTAGAATAAACATGATTGCCCGCTCCATAGTACTACTATATCACATCCGCCTCGTTCTCAAAACATTTCTGTCTTGCAGGAATATGAAACGTACAATACATGCTGCTGAATGTGGCTCAGTCTCTTTGCCCTTCTCACTGCTGATCTGGCTTTGTGCACAGGAATTAAGTCCTGATGTCTGAGGTAAAACAGGTGTATGTAGATTTATAAGAGGATCTCTTCACTGCTCTGCATCATCAGTCACTGCACAGTTGTTGGCAGTAGAACAGATCAGAATTTATGTTCTGTCCTTTAAGCAGCAATGCGTACAATGAAACGAAACAAATTCCCACATGAGAGGTTGTTTTCTGTGCACAGAAAAGAGACCAGAGGTCTGGGATGACATTAGGGAGGGCCTTGAGATTTCGAAGGGGAGCCAAGCGAAACCTATCGCTCGGACTTTACCTTGTAGCGGAGGACAAGGTAGGTGGCCAGCCGTAGAATGATGAAGAAAATGCCCAGGACAATGAAATCTATGTAGAGCTTTGCGTCTTCCACATCCAATAACTGCAGAACCTCTTCGGGCTTTTGGAACTTACACACCTTTCCTGGACACTCCAGCTCTGAACGGTTCATCCCGTAGATGGACAGGATCACCCCTTCGAAGCCATACCTGTGGGAGAGATACAAACACTGAGACAAATTCATAATTGCAAATAGCCAAGTAAATCATCTCCCGAAACTAGGGCTGGGTATCGTTCAAAGATTTTCGATACCGGTACCGATACCAATACTGTGACTTTGATACCGGTTCCTGAACGATACTTTTTTCGATTCCAATTTTATAAAACAAAAAGATATTACATGTTACGGCACAAATCTTTTCATTTATTTTTCAGCTCGTCTATGTGAGCCCCGTCTCTGTGTAATGTAAAGTTTTTCCTGCGTGCCTCTACGACGACGTGTAACGCTAAACAGCCAATCACAGACATTATTATATATATTATATATATAAATTAGATCTTGGTAGATGCATGCTGCATGCTTTTTGGCTCATTGACCCTGATGAGATTTACTTCTTGAGGTATTGAAATTGGGTATTGAATGACGAGGCTTTTTTTGATACTCGATACTTTAGAGGCAATAAAAAGTATTGATTTTGGTACCCAGCCCAACCCGATACTGAGTCGAAATAGCTCAAAAGTTAAACAAGGCACAGTTCAGCTCTACTAATAGCTCTTTTACTACTACAATCGTCATAGCAGTGCACAACGTGTACGTTTTAAATGGAACAAACAACATACTGATGGTTTTGGTAATCCTATAGAGCCTTGTCGGTAAAGAGGTTAAAAATGCAACTTTGTCCTGTGTGTGGTGCTGAAGAGAAGTCACCCCAAAGTATTGAGTCCATGAGGTCAGTACAATTAGCCATTAGCTTTTGACAGAGATTTTATGGGCCACAATGTTTGTGAAGGGGAACATTTTGAAATGATAGTGGTTTCGGACGTGTTACAAAACTACTTAGAAATCAACCTCAGACAGTTGGAGCACTTACACGGTTGTTAACTGACAAGCTGTAAACATGATCCAAACTGCTTAATTGAGATTCAAAGTGAAAGACAGCCTTGCATAGCAATTTAGAGGTGTTGATCATGTTAATGATCAATTAACAGGCACCTCTGCATGAACAGGTGGCATTCATCAGGCTGAAACGAGCGATTTACAAAAGATTTGGGCAGTTAAGATAGTTTGGTGACTTAGAACTCTCGTAACTAAGATAAGAATATGAAAATGTTGCATGAGGCCCAATATTTATTTTGGTATAAAATGTGATTGAGTTTGCCGTAGCCACCCCTTGAACAATGAAGGATATTTTCTCAATTTGGAAAGACAGATCAAAGTGTGAACTGTTTCTAAAACTGAGAACTGCCAGTCTGCAATACTCCCTTGTTACATACAAGAACTGCTATAGTAAGTATGGTTAGATCAAAGTTCGTCCAGTAAGTTAGTCAAAGCACAGTTTAAGTAATAGTTTTGATGCTCATTTTCATTTTCTCCAAATAAACTAAGAATACTTTGTTCTAGGCTGACCTGGGAGTGAGGCTGAGTTATTTCTAGTGATGTTACTGCGTTCACAGACCTAAAATAATGACTTGGTGAGAATAGAAATTATGGCCAAATCTATGGAGATAAGACCCAGGTTGTAATAAATAGAAATTCTACATGATGTTTTGCTGTGGGCAGACTAAACGGCCAACATTGGAATTCCTAATCCCCCATGCTAACAAAAAATAGTGATTCTGGTACACACCTGACATAAGACACATAGGAACTCCACTGCAGATACTTGGGGATTGTGTCGAAGTTCACAAAGAACCCAGAGAAAAGCAGCACTGGGATAGCTGTGACAGGTCCGACAAATGTGGCTACCTAGGTATAAGGATGCAGAGGACATATTCTGTCTTATATTTATAACATGAGCAAAGAAATCCTATATTTAACAATGCAGACATGCAGTACCTGTAGTGAGCTGGAGGCAGCCCCAACCAGAAGGCCGAGGGACTGGGCTACCAGGGCGGTAGAGGTGGACAAGGCTATGAAGAGTAGGTAGCGGCTGGCCTCAGGAGGCTGCTCCGTCATCCAGTACACGATGCTGCAGTACATGATGGGGCAGATCACCTAAAATAACACCATTGTTTACTTTTATTTAGTGAAGGAACAATTTACCCCAAAATTAATCTTTTGTTTATCTAATGTACCTGTTGATACTGTACTGAAGCTGGCCACAGCTAAACACGCACAAGTTGTGTTAATGGCCTGCTTCTGATAAATTCCATTAAAGGAAAGATGTGAAATTTTTATTTTCTTCAAAATTAAAATCTGCTAATACAGTATGTATGGTGTACAAGGACAAACAAAACATGCCTTATTTTCATGTAACTAGGATTCAGAGAGCCAGATCACACATATATGATGTTGGTTAACACAGTGAAACTACTATCGGTTAACTATCCACTAACGATGGATAACATGGTCTTCTTCTTATGATCGTTGGGGGTTAACTGTTCCGTTAAGGTATGCAACAATAGGGTTTTTTAAGAAGTATAGACTACCATACAGTACACACAATCCAACTTGTTTGCCTGCGCATAGAAACATGATGCAACGCAATATTATATTAGTATATTTACAGAAAAAATATGTGTTTAGTTTTTTATGGAGCCAGCCTCTGAATAATGTAGGAATCTTTCCCTCTTTGTAAAGAAGAAAAAAAAGTGAACTACTTGAACTAACTGTCAGTCAACAGTGGTCAAAACCCTGCAGAAATGCTGGCCGAGTGTAATCCACTGCAACAACCAGGTAGTACCTTCAGCTAACACTGGAGTGCAGTGGGGCACTATGTAGGGTTTTCTTTTCCTGTGTGTAACAACAAGTTTGTCAGCACTCAGGTCCTCTGTGAGCCAACCCATCGCTCCAACCCCGACAGTGCCAGCTCACCTGGAATGGGATATCAGCCATGGTCTTGGCCAGGTAGTAGGCTTTCAGGCTGTACCAGTAGTTCAGATGTTCCCTCAGGAACACATTCATCTCCAGAGGAACTAACAAAACCATTCACATATTATGTCAATATCAATTCACAACATATAGGATTTTGAAATGGGGCCTTGTTGATTGGCACAACATAGAATTGGGTTTTAAATATGTTATATAATTCCCTCCCCTCCATCAGACTCACAGGTTAACACGGTTGGCATGAGCGCTCCAAACATGAGAAAGAGCATCGAGAAGAAGAGGAACCCAGTGTTGTTGAAGACCTTGCTGGCATCATTGCCGATGTTCAGATAGAGCAAGCCTATTAACACACCTATGGCGATGTGGGATATCAGTCTGAGGTGGGTCAAAACCTGAGAACAGAACAAAAGCATGAAAAAATAAACATGCAGTCTCAGACTTGGATGATTAACTGCCTGATTGTTTTAGGTAACGTCTCTTAATAACTTGTAACTTAATCTTATAGATAGGACAGGACTTTTTCCATGTGTTTGGAACCAGTGCACAGCTATAATATTTATACAATATTTCTGAACAAATGTTGTCACCCACCTGGTCTCGACATATAGTTATGAAGGTTCTCTTGAAGAGAATACATAACTGTGTTAGTGTGCTTGTGGCAAAAGTATGTCTCTCTATGTGTCCGGCATCCTGGGGGAAATAGAAGCAGATCATCTCATAACATTGAAAAAGGTGTCTATAATTATAGACAACATCACAAAAGTGCAGCACAACACAAACTTCTGCTGTCAGGGCTGGATTAACTGACTGTTGGGCAAAAATGTTGCTGCAGAAACCATGTGATAATTTGATGACAAGGAATATTTTTGGCAAATAATGCTAATTGGCTTTTTTTGCATTCTTTTTTTGTTAGATGACATGTTTGATACCACTCTCATGCCTGTACTGTTAATATGAAGCTACAACCAGGAAATGGTCAGTTAAGACTGAAAACAGTTCGAAGGTAACAAGATCCACCTACCATCTTCCTATGCAGCCCACGTGTTTTCCCCGTTCTGTATTCCCATTGAAAATGTTATTACTTAATCAATGTTATTTAACATAGAAATGCAGGGCTCTCCTGAAAGATGCAACAAGCGTATGAGTTTATGTTATGCTACGGAGAAGAAGCTGGTCAGAGTCACGAATCCTTTCCGGTACCACATTCAAAATGCTTTAGTTTTGAATTGCTGAACAAAAATGGTCATTATGCCTTTCCCAAATGTACTATTTTTAAAAGAATATGTATTGCGAGCATAATATCAACTGAATATGAAAAGGTATTAAAACTTGACTATGACACAGGGTCCCCTCCAATGAAGTGATAATCACAGCACAAATCTTTTCAGTTTATATTGTGTTCTTGTGGTGCATAACGCCAAACAAATGTGCAATGAATCAATTTACCAAAAAAGTATTTGCCACACAGTGAACTGCTAAGGCCCTAGGACAGTTTCCTGCTTTGCCCAGTTGGTAATCCAGCCTTGACCGCAGTACGGCAACACATCATCTACTACACACCATTGGGCACTTTGTTGCACAGACTGACTGGCCATTGTTATCACATTGGTTCTTCTTCTCCTCTAATGCACACATTCCACCTTGGACTGCCTCAAACAGCACAGGGTTTAAGTCTCCATACTCTCCTGATGCAACTTCAATGACTGAAGCAAAGGCAAAGGCAGAGAGAGAGATACAGATAATGAAGGAATTAGAAATGTTTCAGATCATTTTCAGCAAATAGTGTAGCAAATATATGAATAAATGTGAAGTGGACATACTGAAGTCTGCAGGGTTGTGGTAGGTTGGGCAATAAAGGCCCAGAGTCTTCAGATAGGGGATGAGGTATGGGACTGTGCCTTTGTAGATACACTGTCCCTGACTCAGAATGTAAAGCTGTGGAGGAACAAAATGATTCAAGGTTGACAAGTAAATTGACAAGTAAATTACTTTTCAAAACGTTTCCAACTGACAGAGGCCGTTTTTATTTAACAGCCGGTGCCTGTGTACAATGTTACAGTATTGGCATGCACCACAGCTTCTCATAACATAAATAGAAACTGGAATGTCCAGCCACCCATTCATTTACTCATATTGACAGACTTGTACCTTGTCAAACATCTCAAACAGTTTGGCACTAGGTTGGTGGATGGTGCAGATGATGGTCCGTCCTCCCAGCGCCAGAGAGCGCATTAGTGAGACCACCTGGTAGCATGACGCACTGTCTAAGCCACTGAGCAGAGAGAGAGAGAGAGACATGCAGGAAGGACAACATTAATGAGCAACTGGGAAGTAATCTGAGGCGAAGACATAAACGAGTAGTAGTTCTTATTGGGGTTTCCATGAGAGAAACTTAAGAATTATGTTGAGATGTTTTATTCATTCTGCTCTGCAAGAGCTCATTTGTCAGAGCTAGGATCTCAGAGCGCCTAGTCTAAATCCTTGACGTTCCACTTCCGGGATTGCTCCGTTGCCAACGGAAATTCCGCCGGATTTCATGAATTTAGGCCGGATATCCGTTGCCTTGGGCTTCCTTTGTGTTGGCATTTTAAACTCTGGTGGATTTATGAGGACTATGGTTAACTGCTCCTCAGATCTCTGCAGGGTAAATCCAGACAGCTAGCTAGACTATCTGTCCAATCTGAGTTTTCTGTTGCACGACTAAAACAACTTTTGAACGTACACGTTCCACCAAAACAAGTTCCTTCCCGAGGCTATTTTGCAGCGGCACCGTGGCTCTGTGGCTCACCGGAATGTTATGTGGCCTAGCCAGACCCTCCTCCGCAGCGCTGTGGAGGAAGGTCTGGCAAAATGAGACTACAGAGCGCCCAACCGCTCATACTTGCCAGATGGTATCACTGAGTATAATTGTTAGGGTTTTAAAAGTCAGTCAAACACCATATTTCCAACTGTCACAAGACTGCGGTCAGATGAGCTCGTTGGATTAACTAAAACAGCCTTTGGGTCGCCTACATTTTTGGCTGCAAAAGAAATTCAAATTTTCAGTCCCAATGTTCACATTGACAATTTCTCCATTAACCTTAATATTGTCAGTAGAAACGAGAAAAAAACAACCAAAATGAGTTTTATTTTGTATTCCGAACACTCTGTTTACTTTGAACACAACAGAAGTAGTCAATTGACTTGATTTGGTGATGGTCAACCTGTACTGTACATAGCATTTTCAATAACACACGTGTTTGATGGAAGCACATTTCAAACGAGTAAAATGTCATATGTTCGAAATTGTTTTTAAGTCTACATTTAACCATCACCAGCACATCCGCATATGTCCATCTCACCTGGTGGGCTCATCAAAGAACATGACTGGAGGATTGTTGACCAGTTCCAGGGCGATGGCCAGCCGTTTACACTGACCACCGGACAGCGAGCTGGTACGAGTGTGAGCACAGCCAAGGAGCCCTAATGCAGTCAGAATCTGATTCACCTGGACAGAGAAAGTCAGAGAGAGAGAAGGAGATTTACAACCTGCCAGTTTCACCAGGTCAGTTTGCAAAAACAAAACCTTTTATTTAATTTTTTTTTTTTTACATTTGTTCCCAAAAACTATGGCTTAAAAGCGATGTAGACATAAACAAAACATAAGGATGCCATTACGTCAGTTTTTATGATTGTGTTTCATTCAAAAATAAGTAATAGTATAGTAAGTATAGACTGCAAAGTGAATTTTGGAAGCTAGAAATATTTAATGCTTGATGACATAATCACTGAGTCATTGATAGTGAACAAGATAATACATCCACACAAATACATTATGGTCATTTGGAGCTACATAACAGAAAGAGTCAGAAAACAAATATTTATTATATTTTATCAGAGAGTTTTTCTCTGAAAACAGGTGCCTGTGACTAATAAAGATGTCCATAGTAATGACAGGGGCAGTCAATGTATGCATTTATGTTGTTGTAACTGGTGAAAAGCTTTTTATGCATGTCAGAATGTAAAGCCAACATGTCTTATCTGCTCTTGATTGATAGATTTATTTTGGAAATCAAAATACTTTTTACACCTGAGTGCTACTGCACGTCATGCTACCTACATACTGTATATGTACCTGAAAGGTTGGTCTTAATCCAAATTGAGTACATATGTATGCATGTCCACAGAGTGTTAAAAGAAAGTGGGCATTTCTCCATATTAACAGTGATTGGTAAAGGTTATATATAAATTATGTATGTTTAAGGTCAGTATTCAAGTGGAAGTGTTAACGTTATTACCTTTTTTCTGTGTATGTAGTAGATGTTATTTATTTAGCTCACCAGTTCTTTCTTCACATCCATAGTTTCATTCAGCTTTAAGTTGGCTGAAACCTGCAGCAAAGAGGAAAAAATGTTTCCTAATTATATAATGCAGTGGCAGTCTCAGGTGAGAAGCCAATCACTGCAGCACGGTGGCACAATAGCTCAGGGGCGTAGCACAAAATACTGGGCCCTGTGGAAAGGCATTCTTTATGGGCCCCTACCCACATCCACAGCTATTCATTCTAGCATCTTTTTGGGCCCTCCTCACGTGAGGGCCCTGAGTACTCAGTCCCCTTTCCACCCGAGTCCGACACCCCTGCAATAGCTTTCACTCATTTCCTTACAGGTTCAGACAGAATACAAAAATAAAATAATATCATCATTACCATAAAGCTTCAAAATAATAACCCACTCTGAGGATGAGTTTAAATGTTCCTGGCTGGAACAGCTTACCATCATGGCCTCTCGTGCAGTGAGGTGTGGCAGCAGCATGTCTTCCTGCATGATGTAGCAGGACATTTTCCTGAATTTCCTCAGGTCCCTGGGTTTCCCATTTACCAGGATTTGACCCTTCATTCCTGTTTCCCTGGGCGGCAGGACGGACAAACACACATACTGGACAGTTCAAAAAAGGAATAGACTGAACACATGATACACAAATCTATGCCATAAATTGCCTGTGATGAAAACTGTCATGATTGTGAGTTTCTGTTGTTAGTGTTTCCTGTTTTATTTTAAAGTCTCTATTTTTCTGCCTTGTCATGTCTTGTTTTACTTCCTGCTTTGTGTTTCCCGCCTTTGTGATTGTCTGCCCAGCCCTGATGTGTTACACCTGTTCCTTTCCCTTGTGTCACCTGTTCCTTGTTTAACCTTGTTACCTTGTGTATTTAGTCTCTGTTTCCTTGGTGTTTGGTCGGATCATTGTTCTGTATTGTGGAGTTCTGTCGTGCCGTGGTTTCGCATGTCTGTTGTGTTTTGTTGTTGGTGTTCCAGTTTGTTCTGTGTTTCCTGGTCTTTTGTAACCTCAGTGTTTTTTGGAAACATATTTGGCCTGTTGCTTCAGGACACTTTTTGTTGTACCTTTTGCTTAAATTAAATCTTTGAATGCTACTCTGCTCTGTCTTCACTGCATTTGGGTCCATGCTTCACCTGCTCCCTGACAAAAACTAATTTCTCCTAATTGTGCTGCTTTTGTCCACAAATGGCTTTTCTAGACAAGATATATATCGATATACGATCTAATATCGAGGCTGTGATATTGACAACGCTTTTACTTTAACTGGAGAGAAGAAGGGAATTTTGGCACTCTCACCTGTATCCAGCCAGAATGTTCATCAAGGTGGACTTTCCGGCTCCGGAGGGCCCCATGATTCCTATCAGCTCCCGACTGCAGAACTTTCCAGACAGGCACTTCAGCAAGGCTTTGAAACCTGCCAACAACAAACAGGGCATTTATGGCAATGGAAACATACACTTTGGAAATAATAAGATTCAAAATGATTAACACAAACAATTAGAATTATCTTTATTTATATCGCACTGTCAACCATTAATGGGCTTGAACAGTAAAAGGAAAGGCAGCATAATGATAATGTTAACATTATCTTTTCAGTACAAAAGTATCAAATGTAGTAGCAACTTCCTCTCGGTGAAACAGGAAAAGAACCAGTCCCTGACCCACCGCTTTAGTCTGTGAGTGTGGAGAGTGGAGACTCACACTGTACAGTATCAAATGCTGCACTTCAGTCTAACAGCATTAACACTGAGCACTCACCTGCGTCAGCTTTCAACAAGACATTGTTTACAACCTTTGAGAGGAGCAGTATCTGTACTATGCTGCAGAAAATACAACGGAAACAATTAGATTTTTGCTGTTGGAACTAGAAATCCAGGGGTTGTTCATGAACAACAGTCCTCCCTGTCCTAACTGTCAAAAATAAAGAGTTTTTAAAATAGGCCAAACAGGTGGTCATATCAAATAGATGTTTTTTAAGGCTAGAAGGGATACATTACGGTGTTTTGGCGTGACAAGTGGCGACAACAGTTAAGTTTAGGCACCAAAACGACGAGTTAGATTTAGGAAAAAGACCATGGTTTGGATTAAAACACTCTTGTTGAATGAACACGCGTTTCCTTGGTGAAAGTATTAAAATTATATTATTATTTTAGATTAGATCTTGCGAGTGTTGTTGTGTTCAAATCTGGTTTTCAAAAAAGAAATATATTTAACATGGATGAATGGGACTGAAGCAGCTGTCATATCCTGTCCTGCTCCTATGTTTTTCATTGTCATTTATTCTTTTATTACTCATCGTTTCCTGTTTTATTTTGAAATACTCACCTCTCCTTTGGTTTCAGATAATTCACTTCCTGCCCCTGTGTGTTCCTGCCATAGACTGTATATAGAATGGACCAACAGATCCCGTTGCTCTGGACGGAGACCAGTGAAGGCTGTTAGAAGCACTTTTCCGGTGAGCGTCGAGCGTTACTGTGCAGCCTCCAACTGAGAGAGACGACGTAAATGTGCCGTGAGCAACCTGTCTGAAAGTTGTAAGTCTTCTGGTAGCTGTGCCAAGAGAAATCTCAATCATTCCCAATCTTGCAGAGACGGAGAGCGTAGGTATATGTAAGGAGATAACATAGGCACAAGCTAATTATTGCAAACTAAAATGCTAGTTAACATCAGTAATTAAATTTAAACAGCTAATATAAGTCCAAACTGCCTGCGAGCTTCTCCTGTACTATACGGTAATTCCTCTACTATGCGACAGTAAGTCGCGTGGTTATGACACAATCGTTAGCCTATTTTTACAAAAACGTCTGCAACGGAACCATAACGTGAGATACAAGGTAATGGAGCCTTTTATACATTGTCGCGTTTCTTTAGAAATAAACAATGGACAAATAAAGTCTTTAAACGCTTCAGATGTAAAGTTATTCACTGTCAAAGTGACGTCAAAATGAATGGCAGTCAATGGAATGCTAACGGGGGGTGAGTGCTTATTAGCATCAAAATGGCACCATAGGAGGTTGTGAGGAGAAGCTTACCCCCTTGGTTCCCGCCTGTGTGATTGTCTGCCCCGGCCTGATAAGTTTCACCTGTCCCTCATTATCCTCTCTCCCTAGTGTATTTAGTCAGTTTGTTTCCCTCTCTCGGTGCCAGTTCGTCTTTGTACCCAGTGTCAAGTGTTCCAGCATTTTTATCTCTGCTTGTTTACCTGACCTCATCTTCTCCCTACCATATTTGTCTTCCTTTACCTCTGACTGATTACCTGTGTGCCAAACTTTTTTGTCAAGTAAAGTGAGTTGTGCTATTGATTTCTATTGCCTGTGGTTTCTCCAGCATGGTGCCAACACATAAGGTTTAAGCAAGAAAATGCACGGTTGTCAGTGAATGTTCAGTCTGTACAACTAACAACTCTCAGTGACTCTCACACGTCATCACGGCATAAATGAGGGACCACTACAATGTACAAAGTGAGGATCACATAAACAACAGAGGAAGGATAACATTCAGGCTGCGTTTCATGAGTTCCACTTCCCCTCGTTCACTTGCCCTCAGCACTTTGATTTTACCTATCGGCATATGCCGCATGGAGGCCACTTGGAGAGCAGAGTGATAGTGGACAGGGCAGGAGTGGGGGATTAAATAGAACACACCTGCCCTTGTTCACTTTCAGCGCAAACTATACGGATCGACCGCCAGTTATAGGTTTATCGCTACTGCTTCAAGTGTGTTTTATTTTCCATTAATTATGGCATTCTAACCCCGTTTTTATGTTATGTCTGTTCATGTCATGCACTTTTCCTTATTGTAAAGCACAACAAGTGCATAGCTGCAATGCATTGTGGGTGATATCCACCTCTGGAGTGACCATCGTTGTTCACTCACCCAAAGTCACGTTGAACCACCAATGAAACGCAGCCTCAGTTGTGCCAGCTCACCGTGCCTACAATTTCAGCGTCCCGGCATTGGGCGTTATATTGGGTGTACCCTAGTCTCGCTTTGCCAGACCCTCCACCCTGGCTAGTCCATACAGCATTCCGGGATGGGAGGAAAATGTGCTCTGGTTTACTGGCATTTCTTTAAACCAATCACAGACCGGGGAAAGCTGTGGTGCCACTGCAAAATAGCCTCGGGAAGGAACTTGTTTTGGTGGAACGTGTGTACCTTCAAAAGTTGTTTTAGTCGCGCAACAGAAAACTCTGATTGGAAAGATAGTCTAGCTAGCTGTCTGGATTTACCCTGCAGAGATCTGAGAAAAGGTTAACCATAGTCCTCATAAATCCACCAGAGTTTAAAATGCCAACACAAAGGAAGCCCAAGGCTACGGATATCCGGCCTAAATTCATGAAATCCGGCGGAATTTCCATCGGCAACGGAGCAATCCAGGAAGTGGAACGTCAAGGATATAGACTAGGTGTACCCTGACTCTTGCTCATTGCATACTGGGATAGGCTCCCGTCACCCTGAACAGGATATTAGATGTTCAATCACATTGTCACATGTTGGTTAAGTATAATTAACATTGAAGTCTGTTTGGTATGTCTTTAAACATTTAATTTTTAATCATTACAGTTGCTGCTCCTTTCAGTTTTTCCTCAAGGAATAAGATGTGTACTTCTAGCTAACAAGTGACACTGTGGTTTTTGTAAAACAGAAAGAGAATGCATTGGAGCCTGATAATATGAAAGTTGTACAGATTGTTGTTCTTATTTTATTCCATTAATGCTTTTGTACATAACAAATAATATCTCTATACATATACACATTCTCATGTCTATATCTAGTTAGCTGCAAGCCATACACCTTCTGCTGCCATCGCTCAGCTATGTTTTGGTGCTGTGATTTGTGTGAGAGAGAAGTTATATATAATATTTGTCACATTTCCAAGATATTACTTTGCTGCTGGGAGTGTTCAAACATGCCTTTATTGCACCTCAGAATATGTTTTGTATTTCCCAAAAGTGGGGCAGTTGAGTAATTTTAGATGATTGCTTTGTCTTAAAATAGATGCTATGCCAAATTTAGAAAATGCTATAATTTGGGCCAGATAACAACAGATGTCTTTTATTATTAACACGTATTATGTATTACCAAATACATAAGAGGTATGGAGAATGCATAAAATATAGTATAATGGCAAAACATATTGTCTGACTTACTTTCTCAGCTACTGCTGGTATATATTCAACAAATTGGATATATTAATTGATGATGGCTATCAGAACCCTTCAAAACCACAGACAGTACTATTGGAAAAAAACACTGAGAAACTAATTTACCAAGTGCTGTGACACGTTCTGTACTGTGGCTGTGCACACAGTCAAAGAGGTTTTTAGAGAGCAGTACTGTGGAACTATGAAAAAACAAGTTAAAGCATATAAAATAAAAAAAAGACTCAGCAATCACAAGTGAATATATTTGTTATTTATCTACAGTAAGTGTTTACTTGCAGTTTCTTTAAAGGTTGAAAGGAATTTAGATTAATGGATGCTGGCACACCCTTCTTTTCACCCTCCTCTCCTCTCCTCTCCTCTCTTATCCTCTCCTCTCCTCTCCATTCCTCTCCTCTCCTCTCCTCTCCTCTCCTCTCCTCTCCTCTCCTCTCCTCTCCTCTCCTCTCCATTCCTCTCCTCTCCTCTCCTCTCCTCTCCTCTCCTCTCCTCTCCTCTCCTCTCCATTCCTCTCCTCTCCTCTATCCTTTGGCTCACCAGATCCGCTACATTATTGATGACCTAAACTGTCTCAGACAATGCAGCACTTACTGGAAAACTTGGCTCAGACCTTAAACCCATCCTAGCTCACTTCATGTCACTTCACCTTCCCTGTTTCTTCTCTCCTCTCCTCTCCCCTCAGCTACATTATTGATGACCTAAACTGTCTCAGACAATGCAGCACTTACTGGAAACCTCAGAGGATGTACTCAAACACATGCACACAGTATTCACTAACATCAGACTCATGGATAGAGACCGGCTCGTTTACAGCATTCAACGGTCTCCACTCAGGTCTCCAAACACTCTCCCTTTTGGGAGAAGTGGGAAACATTACACTTCTCTCGTTATGACTGCTTTGAGTGAATGGTTTTACAAGAAAGGTGTTATACAGGTGAATATTACTGACTTAGTTTTACAATCACCAAAACACCAAAAGAGGGAATATTTTTTGGAAGAATGCTGTTCAGCCTTTTAGTTAAGTTTCACAGACTTGGAGAATTTGAGAAAGCTTGGTGCATGCTCGATCTTGTATCTACATTAAGTCATCTTCTTCGTCTTGGTAACAATTAGATGGTACCTAGTCTGGATCGGCGACAATTCATTTACCGGATAGTTCCAGTGTCCCTCACCTTGCGCTTTCTTTGTGTTTACGTTAAACTCCGGTTGCATCCAGGAATAACAACCGGAACCTCTGAGCAAGCAAGCTAACGTTACAAGGTGAAAATGGAAAGATGTGAAGACAATTTGGATTGTACATCAAGGCTGCTTGATTCTTTTGAAATATAATTGTAAAGATTTACAAGGAATATGTTTACAGCATATTTACTATCTAACTGGGACGTTTTGGGTCCTATTGGCGGGTATTCGCCATGGACAAAATACACACGGCGATTACAGCAGATTACACTTAACCATGTATCCAGCTAATTTATATAGCTCATGTTACTGTATTGTGTGAGCAGTTAACTTCATTTAATATTGTATGTGGCGTTTTCTTTTGGGTGCAAATGTTCCTTCCCGATTTTTGCAGAGCCACCGTTGCTGCGTCCGGAGCTTAGTGCTGCCCAAGATAATTGCGATTGGTGTAAAGAAATGCAAACAACCCCTGACCGTTTTTTCTCCAATCCAGGAGTGTATGTGTGGAAGGGCCAGACCTTCCTCCGCAGTGCTGTGGAGATAGGTCTGGCAATGCAAGACTAGATGGTACCTGGTGCATTCGTACAGCCTAGATCTTTACTCCTTTACAAACTGAAGAATGGATAGATGTGTGTTACCTCTTCTCCTCCAGCACGGCCCCTCCTGGATGGTGTAGGAAAGGTCGTTGAACTCCAGGTCCACGGCTGAGCGCTTGGGTAGGTGGGAGAAACGCTGTGCTTCAGTGATCTGGTTCTCAACCTTCTTCAGGTGGGTCAACATGGATGCTTCTTGCTGCTGCTGAGGCTGGCTGCCTCCATTACACATGATGGCCTCCTCCATGTGGACACTCACAGACTCAGGTTCCAACGCCTTATTGTCCATACCAGCTCTCTGTCTGTGGGTGGAGGGGTAGGGAAGAGGGAGAAGAAAGAAAAAGACGAAAGGTAGTAGAGGTAATAAAGGCAAAATCATAAAAATTACATAGCTCAGTCATGCTTCATTATATGCTGACATGTCTAATTTTACACCTGCAACCTGTGGTGGAATGTAACTACGTACATTTATTCAAGTACTGTACCTAAGTACAAATTTGAGGTATTTGTACTTTACTTGAGTCTTTTCTTTTCATGCCACTTTCTACTTCTACTCCACTATACATTTCAGAGAGAAACTTTGTACTTTTTACTCCACTACAATAATCTGACCGCTTACAAATTCAGATTTTTGAACAAAAAACACAGTTTATAAAATACGATGTTTTATTATAAATTAAACTACCCAACAATATATCAGCCTATAATTACATCTGAAATGATTAGCCCATTAAACACAGTTGATTGACAGAACTCTTTTGATTGTTTCTGGTTTCTAAAATGTGAGGATCTTTCCGCATTGAGTACTTTTACTTTTAATACTTTAAGTACATTTCCTGATGATACTTCATTTTTCGGTCCCCCTACAGGTTGTCTCATTGGAACTACAGCCGCGCAAGCTGTACTGTAGCATTTGTACAGAGAGTATGGCCACTCTCCATTGACAAGTGTTAACTTCCTTGAAGGCGGGTACTCTGTTGAAGTTTAAAACTATTGGATCTGCCCAGAGCCACTCTGGATCTGCCATAACCAATCGCTAACATTTGGTCGTGACTTATGTCATGCGCATGTGCAACAAGAGGGGAGACCAACAACTATCGGCTTATATTTAGCATTAGCATCGCTAGCGTTAGCCTTAGCCAACTCCTTCACCACTAACGGAGCGAGCTGAAAAATCTAACTTTTCCCGAACCCCGTGGGGAGGAGGGCCACAACATCATGGCCACCAACACAACTCAGCAAAGATTGTTCTTACTCGGGCTTTAACTTCTGGATATTCGGCAGTGTGTCTGAATAGAAAACCTATTGCTAGGTTAGCACAGACAGCTCAATATCACTTATGATGAAGACATCTGTAGTCAGGCCTCTTGTAGGGCTGAGCAAATCAACCATGTCTCATATGAAATAACAATTCCAGCTGCCTGGATTACACTCACTGGCAAGGTTTTTTCTTCTTCATTATAGGCATAGTGTGATGCTCTTATACTGCAGTGAAAAACATACAGAAGAGGTAGCAGCGGGTGTTTGGGCGTACAAGAACTTAAACAGCACAGAGACTAGTTTTGGCATTGTGTCTCCTACTTCAAGTCACCTTCAAGTCTTTCCTTTTAACCAAGAGCTTTGAGTTATCTAAACATGACCATAAAAACATGACTCATACCCTTAAATTACCAGGAGAGGATATTGAAATCAAACATTTTGCAAGTTTTGCATCTGCAGTTAATATCGTTCATATGTTCAAACTACATTTTGCACTGTAATAAAGGAAAATTATTGGTGGAAAATCACCAATCAATCAATTTGATGATTCAAATTGTTCAGTTTGGTTCATTTCAATGAAGCTCTGATGGAAGTTCTACAGTGTTCTGCCTTTATTCCTATTCCTGTTTTGCTATTTCTTCCTGTTCTATTCTTCTCTGTCACTTTATGTTGTCACTATTCTTCCATTTCCAGCCAATCATTTTTCAGTCCTTGGATTTTTCCCTTTAAATATTACATAATAGCAATACAGTATCGACTATCGATTATAAAATCTTAACATTTTTATGATTATAAAATGTTGAAAATAATAGTTGCACTGTTTACAAGGTTCAAACATACGTCAGGAGCCATCAATCTGCAACAGTTAGCACATAATGATTGTTTCTGTGGCTTTCTTGATCTTTCAGAAAGTTTTATCCCAGAATAAGGTACCACACATACCAGTTGAGCTGATAAGTATCATTTTCAGGGGATTTAAAAAGCAAAAAGCTACCAATGTAGTCAACGACACTGTGGATCAGTACAGTCAGTTCAGCTTGATGTTCATGGTGTTACACTTTTACTGGTGATCGTTCTTTATTAGTCCAGCTTCAGTGGAAATGTATATATGTTTCCTGGGAAAAGATAGCTTAGGTATGATCAACGTCAGACAAAATCCATTTCCATTGTCCTTTCAGGACTCTAAGCAGCAGAAATATGCAATCTCCCCTGTGATCGCGAGGTGATTACCAATCATCGAAATGGAGATACGTCTAATCTAATTTGTTCAGCGTAGACCACTGTAAAAACGGTTCTCAACTCTGAGGTGGTACAGTAATTTGTCCTTTTCGAGACAGAAGTCTTGTTTAATTACTCATGGGGTTCTTAATCCCCTTGGGGATTAAAATCAACTTTCTTTTCTACCCTTGATCTGCTCAGAGCAGGAGGGGCCTGGGAAAAAAATCTGCAGACTCAGGTACACTACCAAGCACCAAGCCAAGCTAATGTATGGGAATTGACTGCTCCTTCTCTTGCCCTCCAGATCACACCTCCACGCAGGCACATTTCACTGACAGCAAGGAGAGAGAAGCCAAAGAAAAGGCTTTTCTGGGTGTCAAATGGTCCTGATAAGAAGGAGGCAGGGAAACGGAGAGACATGTTATGCATGCCAACATGTCACGAGTCAACCTGGATGGGACTGCGCTGTTCTAGATGAGAGGTAAGGTCCAAAGAGGGGAGCGAGGAGAGGCAGAGAACTCAGTGACCTGGGATCTTATAAGCTACAGATTATCTACAGTACCACACTTGTATCTGAGTCCACGACTTGATGCCCCAAATACAGCTGGATTAAAGGCCCATTAGAATCAAATAAAGCGGCCCATTCCACGCAGCTAAATGGAGACATCAAGGGGATGATAAGGAATCATGCCAATTTCTGGTTTAACTGAAATGAACTCAGAACAGAAGTCTAATCTACAGTTAGTGCGCCATATGTCTCTCTGAAAACAAGACTAAAAACCACTGGTTTACAGCAAACATGCACCATCATTTAGGCTTTCCACACTTGCAACTCTTGAGCCCTGGTCTAATGCTAACCTTATGTTACAGAAAGCCCAAGGCTATTATCACCTCAGTCCAGCAGGTGATTACCTTAGCATAGCATAAGACTGGAAGCAAAGGAAAACAGCTAGCCTGGCTGACACCAGATTTAAAAAAAAATATGCCTACCTGCCCCTTTCTGGTGCTTAATCCATATAAAAACGGAAAATTGAAAACATGAGTTACATGCTGGTATTAATTCTTAGCTGGGAACAGAGATTTCCTTGAGTCTCCATTTTGTTTTCATGGTGACAAGACTGGCAAAAAAAGCGAACAACAAGTGTTTCTCCCAAAATGTCATGCTATTCCCTCAAGACTACCGTCACACTATGCCAGCTTAATCTAAAAATGCACATTTTTCTCAATGTATTGGCCACCCGTCCACACTAAGCCATCAAGTCATGTCAATGATCTGTATCTTTGCAATCACAAAATAGTGATTTGATTGATGTTTTAGTTCAGCAGTTCAGGAATTCTGTCACTGTCCAGGCCCTGGACATTTTTAAAAATGATGGTCCATCACCATTTTTACGAGGCTGAGAGGGAATATGATGAATATTTCATAGTTTGGCCATGACCTTTATTTACAGAGGTGATTTTAACCTTCTGTTTTTTGGGGATGTAAAATGTCATGGAAAGTGCTGCTCTGCATGAGCTTACACCCACTGGGGATATCCCATATACTACGTGGTAAGTGTGAAATGTCTAATAATCTAGGATCTGATTGTCTGTTATAACACTGTAAACTGTGGGAAAACTGGAGTCTTAGCATGGGGCTAAGAATTAGGTGAAGTTAGGTTTCTTCATCAGTACCCGAGGGTGAATTTGTTGTGCAGACAGGGTACAACAGTCCAAGTAAAAAACAACAACAAACAACAACATCAACATATTGAAAGGCCTAGCATGGCATTGTCTGGAACCTCTCAGTTCATTTTCAATTTCCAAGGGGTGTTATCAACGGCCTTTGGACACAATTGGATAGACATACAACCAATCAGAGCAACGAAACTTAACCTACAACCAATCAGAGCAACGAAACTTAACCTACAACCAATCAGAGCAACGAAACGTGGGACATAGCGCTGAGCAACACATGCAAGTTGGGGGAGTGCTTGGTCCGTTTTCAATTGGGAAAAAAATGGCCGGGTCACAAACCCTTTTTTAAATTACAGCTAAACAGTACAAACAAAAATGTGTTTCTGAAAACATTTGAGGCGAGAAATATGCAATACAGTAAGAGAATCTTGATTCATATTTGATCAGCCCTGCCTAGTAGTTTGACAGCTTGATCTAGGTGATACTACTGAGGTGATGAACAACCATAATTTTTGTCTTTTGATAATATTTGGATTCCATCTTTAACGGCATCTCTTCTTTGTGGGAAAACTCATTTGTTAAAAAAATCTGCAATTCAGTAATGACTCTTCCACAAAGAGTGTTTAAACCTTTTGTATTGTGGTCTGGTATAAAATGTGTATTCGTTCAGTAAGAACGGCTATGTGTGTCCTATAAAAGTGGCAAATAAGTTGTGTTTAACAATGCTACTTGAGACTCACAACCTCACAACTGTACATAAATGAGAACATGTACTTTCTGCGTAGGTTGAAGGTAGAGGTAGTGAGTACCTCTAAATATGCCGAAAGATGACTCACAGACTGCTGTGAGTCTTGTCTAAGTACTGTGTGCACTGCAAGAGGTAGCACTGTGTTGTCAACTGAACGCTAACTTTAAGATAAGAGGAAGACGTGGTTGCTGCAGCCTCTTCAACCCTCAGATACTGTCTGATTGTTCTGCCAGTGAACAGCAGCCTCCGAGTAATACTGGCTGTTCTTACATAACATGAGAGGGCTGAACATAAGGATATTAAGACTCTGGAAAGTTGGTTAACAGTGCTGGTCTCTCATGACTTTATAAGAATGAGAGCTAATTCACTGAAGAGGCTTTGACAGAAAAAAAACCTACAAGCTCACGTACATTCCTAGCAAGAGCTACAGCACAGAGGCAAACTATCGTAGCTGAACAGTTAATGAGTCATACATTTATACATAAACAGACTATATTATTGGCATATGTCAGCAGGTAAATGACAATTTAACTACAGATATGCCAAAAATATGTTTTAAAAGTGATTGTTAAAAAAGAAGCTAATTTAAGGGAGCCTTATCAAAAATGTTTATACATGGTAAGGGTTGTGTAAAGACTCTCAAACTAACTATTTTAATATTTTTGACTATTTTAAATGTTTCAAGAGCAAATTTTCTGCAATGAGAGTGATGACACGGCAAATAAAAGCTAATATGAAATGTAAAGTATTGTTTTCTTTCACTTAAGGGCCATGGAATGTTAATTGTATGAGTCTGACTATAAATTTAGTGCAGTGTATGAATGAACTATAATATAGCCTAGACAAAGATACTGAATCAGAGTTTCTTGTTTTACAAGTCAAAGTCATTTGGTGGACGGTAACTCTCGGTCAGTCAATCATTTATATTAGCCAAAATAAGACAAATTAAAAGATTTGTCAACAGTTTTTTTATAGGTAAACACGATTTCACAAACTTACTCTTACTCTTTAAAGTAATATTATAGACTGATATATAACCAGGGTTGGGTTGCAATGGATTACATGTAATCAGGATTACTTAATCAGATTACAGAAAATAAGTAACTATAATCAGCCCAGTTACATTTGAAAGGAAGGTGCTGTACTCGAAATACTGAAACAAAAGTGGTCTGGGGTTGTCTCCACATGGCTCTCAAAGAAACAGAACAGAAGAAGCTCAGATTACAACACACACAGAGGAGTGTAACTTCATTCTCTGCTCAGGACGCCATTACGCCACTATATCTTTACATAGCAAATATTTGTTTGCCGCTATATTAATGTTCTGAATGAGTACAGCCCCTTTAAAATGTATGAAACTTTACAGTACACCTGATGTTTATGGCAGCATGTTTTTGTAAGGGTAATTTGATTTGACCAATTCTAAATGCTGAATATGTTCTACTGTATATCAAAGTAAGTTACTCCTCTCAGGTTGCTAGTTTTGTTAAAAGTGACGTAACTTATATTTGTTTTTTTAATGATGATTTATGGATAATGGAGTTTTTATTCCTTTTGATTCACATTGAATATGGAAGATGGACATTTTGAGAAAGTGCTCCTCTTGTGTTATAAGAACAAAGTGCACGTGAAAAACAGCAGCAACAAAAACTTACAAAAAAAGAAACAGCATCCCACATGATGTAGAATACGCACAATGCAACTGCAGTTTGTGCCAATATGTTTTTGTAAGGGTCATTTGATTTGACCAACTGTAAATGCTGAATATGAAAATGTTTTGAGATGTTGAAAGAAAAAAAATATATATTTGTTAAACTCTTTTGTGTCCACTTTTTAGTAGCCTATAAAGTGCAATGTTTTATTTTGAAGTAATCTTAAAGTAAGCCCTGTAGGTATTCATTTTTTGTAATCCAATGGATTACTTTACTAATTACAAAAATTGCCATGTAACTGTATTAAGTGGCCTAACTGACTACATTTCAAAAATAATCTGACCCAACCCTTTTAACTATTCTACTGCAAAGCACACACGATGTTAAAATAAATGTCAGGTGTATTCTAATCGACTTTTACCCATGTTGATGCTCTTTACTTGACTTTAATACATTCCTGTAACAATTAGCATAGCTAGGCTAGCTACTTGTTCTGCTTTAAAAGCTTGTTAAAAGGACTGCGCAAACACACGTAACATTCCGATTAGATACATTTGTATGAGTGAGTAGGAGAACAACCTGGACGGTGACACATCCACTACAGGGAAAGATGAGTCATATAAGATAAGTATTACTTCTCTGAATATAATAAAACAAAGAGAGGAGCTGAATGAAGGGCTTACATTGACGGCTGTAGAATAAAGTAGCCTACCGTTGTCCTCCGCAGTGTCTGTCAGGCTGTTGTTATCCTCCTCGGCTGCTGCATCCAGTATATATCAAACAGTGTCGGTTCCGGTCTGCCGCATCTACAGCATCGCTCCACGCCGGAGCAGAGAGGGCGGATCGGGGCAGGAGGGGGTGGGGGGGCCGAGCAGGATGGATGGAGGAGGCTGAACTACTGTACAGACCCTACTGTACTGTCAGTGCCGGGTCACATGGAGGGGAGAATGACTCCTCTGTTTCGTAGAAATGCGTATTTTTGCTTTTATAATCTTCATCATTGGTGACAGGTGTAAGCTTATGTTCATATATATGTTCAATATTATCTTAAATTAGGTAATGTAAAGGTACCCTGTTATACAGTAAATGGACCAAGATGCAGTGTGTCAGGCTATTATTAGCCTATTAGTAGTCGTAGTAGTAATTATAGGCTCAATATAGGCTATTGAAATTTTGATTTAAATGTTTTCACCAATTTTGAATATTCACCGGTGAATATTCAAAATTGGTGAAAACATTTAAATCTGTGAAATGGCAGTTTTAATATCTCAGTGGAAATGTATTCTTGACGTTATAGGAGTAGTTTCACAATAAATAAATAAATAAATCTGATTTCTAGTTGCACTCGCCTCATTTTTCCAGAGCTTTCAATCCCGTCGCACGTTCTTCATCAGCAGATGGAGTTTGCTCGGTTTAAGTAGGCTATGCTCCGTTTGCTACGTTGATTTGTGCAAATTCCATCCACTGACAAAGATCATGCGATGTGGTTGAAGGCTCTGGAAAAAGTCCTGGAGTCATTTATTTACTTTTTTTTTTTGTTAGCATACAAAGACTTCAAAGACATCAAAACTGTTCACTATCTGGTGTTATCGATCCACAAATGCCTCAACAATTAAAAGAAATGAAAATGTCCCAATATTCATTGTAGTTATCTTTAAACACAATACCACCTATTGCCTTCTTGGAACTTGAATGGCATATTCAGTAGACCTATGTATGTTATGTTTGTTTGATGTACAGGCTGATCTGACACATCCTGTGGAAGCAGGAGGCACTGTTAAATTCCTCAGAGTCTTTGCGGATGTGACAAACATGGCAACAAGACGTGACTCGTCAACAAGGACTGCATATCTCAGAGACTGAATCTATGGCTAAACATGTACCGGACATGTTCAGACTTGAAAAAAATACCCACACCACACAATGTGCACATAGACCAAATATTCTCTCTGTTAGTCTCCCTCTCTTGTCTTTTCAACAACAGACAAAGCCAGAAATATTGGTGTAATTATGGACTCAGACTAGAGCTGGGCAATATATCAATGTTATATCGATATCGTGATATGAGACTAGATGTCGTCTTAGATTTTGGATATCGTAATATCGTGATATGACATAAGTGTTGACTTTTACTGGTTTTAAAGGCTGCATTACAGTAAAGTGATGTACTTTTCTGAACTGACCAGACTGTTGTAACTGTTCTATTATTTGCTTTTATTAATTCATGAGTAATATAATAGTATATAATACTAATAGTATAACAGTCACAGGGGATATTTTTCTGCATTGAGTACTTTTACGTCTTTTTTTACTTACTTTTTTCTTTGTGATTTTACCCACATACTTTTACCAAAGTAACATTTCAGTGCAGGACTTTTACTTCAAAGTATGTTTACAGTGTGGTATTAGTACTTTTACTCAAGTACAGTACTTTTACTCAAGTACAGTAAAGGATCTGAATACTGGTCAAGCCTACAATGTGACCACCAAACATTGTTTGGGGTTACTGTATTCTTACCAAAATCTACCACCTACAGTAGTGTGTAGGATATATTGGTTCCTTTGCTTCGGGTGGATATAACCTGGACTTGCAGGCTACAGTAAATTGCAAAATGTGTTAAACCTCTGTTGTTTCTGTGCACATTAAAGTTGTTAGCTACAGGTCTGTGTTGTGTATACTGTTGGTTTTTTTTGGACATTGTAACTGACACTTTTGTAATCAGGTTTAGGCAACAGATGGAGAAGACCTGATAACACACTGGATACATGATCAGTTACATTATTATGAAACTTCTTGCTGCATTACATCTCTCTCAAATGATCTCATTTTTCAACAGTCACTGAAAGCAACACCCAACTCTTTCAGCAGTAAGTGGGTGGAGTGTTTTTGTTTTTTTCAAAGAATGAGTTCCTAGTCTACGGTGAAAAATCTCCCTATTGTTCTGCCTGGAGAATAAAAGTCATTCTAATGTGGCCTGGAGGAAGTGGGCAGGCATGACCTAGTCCAGAAGGTAAGAAAGACCCAATCGGTCTGTAATTTATCCTTTTAAACAAACAGTTTGAGGAGGAAAACGGCACCTGGCTGCTGTCACATGCACATTCTCTGTCATACTCGAAACCAGGCTTGGATAAACAATCTCATCTTTGCTCAGCTGAGCTGATGCTGTCTTTTTGGAGGTGGGATGCTCTCAGTTACTACTCCCGTACTAATGACTGAGAGCCTCCAGAGTACAACCACACCACCAGAAATAATTGTACTGCTTGACAATGATCATGGTCCTGCAGTTTGCAATTTGGGTACTCTTAGAGTACTTTGAGTCCATCAGTGTTGAGTGCATTAGTAATATAAGCGGGAGGTCGTCATAGTTTGTGACATCTGAATGCTTCATTATTACAAATTCAGTTAATATTTGGTCGGTTTTCAGAGTCTATCAATATATTGTTCAGGTAAAATACGCTTCGCTTTTTGTCAGGCATTACTTGACGCAACCTAACATAGTTTCAGGAGCAGGGCCACACCTCAAACACGCCTCTTCCGGTATTCCTACAAATACCCACCTAACCCTCTCATCTCATTCGCTCCCACATTCTGCACCCCTCGCTCCCACCCTCTTTCTGTTCCTCTCCTTTCTCCTCTTCTTAAAGGCCCTGACCCACCAACCCGATAATCGGCCGTCGGACAGTCTGGCGAGGTCGGTGACTCGAGTCTGTTTGGTGTGTTCCGTGCCGTCATCCGTCGGAGGGGCCGTCGGGCAGTCGGACTCAATGACCAATCTGATTGGTGGAGTGCTAACCCGGAAATGGCGAGCCGGATGAGTGACGAACCCCTCTCAAAATCTGACGAAAATCTTTTAAACTGACCTTTGTCGATCTGAAATGAAGACAGATTCAGCAACTGCATGGCCTAGTTCTCGCTTAAAATGTTTTCAGAAACACGTTTCAGTGAACTATTTTTGTAAAATGTGAGATAGTATTTTGAACAAGCCTCCATTATCGGTCAGCTGGAGAAGCCAGACCCATGTGACGCATTTGTCATTTCCGGTTTTAATTTTTTGTATTACGTCTCCCGCACACACAGAACGTACGCTCAAGTCGGCGTCGATTTGGTGTGTTCCGAGGCACTTTTTGGACCTCGGGGAGCTGACTGATCAGTCCGACTGCCTTTTCTGCCAACGGTCAGCCATCGGGTGGGTGTGTCAGGGCCTTTAGGTCCTAAGGGGGTCCGTTGTGCCCGGGTGCGACGGCGGACCGAAGCCTCCCCACAACGCAGTCAATGTCAAATCAACCGATGACTACAAGCGACTTTAAGTCTCACATTCCAATCATCTTTCATTATTAAATTGTTCAAATTGTGTCTGCTTGATTGTCTGGTCCTTGCTAGTGAATATCCAATATAATATAAAAAGTAACGCACACCAAGGGTTGTAGTGAGGTGCTGATCCCTGGAGGTAGACTTGAAAATAAGAAAAAGTGTTGCACTCTCTGGCTCCATATGCATATCTCTGTTTATTCTTTTCGGCGCTCAGGCCTTCGTCAAACCAACAATGGTCGGTTGTTGATTTCAAGAAGGCCTGAGTCCCGAAACGTCGTCAGAATAAATAGAGATATGCATATGGACCCAGAGTGTGCGACACTTTTTTCTTATTTTCAAGTCTACCTCCAGGGATCAGCACCTCACTACAACCAATTATTATTATATGTGATAAATAAATAAACGGAGCCGTCTGGTTCTTATTCCAACATTATAACAACCGTAATAAATCACGATGGGATGTGGTGGAAGAGTATCTTAACACATGATGTAGTATAACTGAAGGTCATTGTTCATTGCACTGTTTACCAAATGTAGCAGTGCAAACATTATTTCATAACATAACCTCAAGTTGACATTTGAATTGGCCCAATAGAAAACGTTATCAGCTTTTTCAAACCAAGATAATCAAAGTTATCTCTGCTCCAGTATGTAAAGCGTGATGACTGGAATAAATCCCAGTCACTGTGGGAGTCCGGTGAAATTACAGTCAGCTAAGTCTCAGCCATGATAATGATGAGGATGGCCGCTCTGCTCTCTGCAGCCCTGCTGCTGCTGCTTCCTGGGGCTCTGACTCAAAGTAAGCTTCAGAATAATTCATACTTCATACACTTTATATCAAATGATTTTCTTTATTACTAGATCTCAAAAATCATATAATTTTCTCTGCTGTTTTTTTCCTCATCGATCATGCAGCGAGCGAACTAGTTCCCATTGATGTGTTGGTGGAGAACAGCTTGCTAGGCACCGCTCCTGTG
Source organism: Sander lucioperca (assembly GCF_008315115.2). Classification (NCBI taxonomy): domain Eukaryota; kingdom Metazoa; phylum Chordata; class Actinopteri; order Perciformes; family Percidae; genus Sander; species Sander lucioperca. Next base: position 34,876,636 of record NC_050177.1, read on the forward strand.
ACGTTCAGCACTCGTGTGGCTTACAGAGGGATCCTGCTGGGTGCACTGAAGAGACTCATGGACTCCAATGCAAACTTTAAGTAAGATCATCACATCAGTAACCTGATGAACTCATTCAAAACTTTATTTGTAAAAGAAAAAATTAGCAGGAGCACTTCTGGTATCCTTTTTAACCACCGGTGCTCATGGAAGGGAATGAGGTACATGGAAAGGAGGAAGAATTATGTCTAATAAAGTCATAAAAAACCATGTTCAGGCACTCAAGGTTTGGTTACAAAAAGTGATAAAAGGCCACCCTGAGGAAGGCTCAAACCGATATGCATTGGTGTATTTTTAATGTGCTTTTTAAAGGCCCTTTATCACTTTTTGTAACCAACTTTGAGTGCCTGTACATGTTTTTTTTATGACTTTATTAGTCATAATTCTTCCTCCTTTCTGTGTTATTTATTTGCGAGTAGATAAACCTGCTGATTGGTACTTTGAAAAAGTAATTCATAATCATCTCACAAAATACATTTCAATGTTGTTTTTTTCACATAATAGGCATTTTTACAGTGGGACCCCTCTTTCTCAAAACCCTCGAACAAATCAAACAGGAAGTGCTGAAATACATTTACACATATTTCTTTGTATTATTTTGTGAAATTAATAAGACAGCTAAGCTAAACTGTAACCAAACACTGAGCCAGTACGATGGATAACATTTATTTTTCTGTAAAATCTTTAAAACTACAACACTGATACACAGAGGGAACACATGATATTATATCCACACTCACAACCACCATCATCATCATTGTACTCATGTCTTTGTATGTTGTTTGAATGTGTTTCTTTTTTAGCTTGCACTCTTGACTGCTTATCAAGTTTCCCATTTGGGATAATAAAGTGACTGAACATTAATGGGTGTCAAGAGACAGCAGACCTTTATTTTTTCAGCCAGAGAGGGCAGTGAAACACTGCTTTTCACATTAGGTTACTCTTTAATGTGACACCGACACTGGCTCAATGGGAACTCTGAATCACAGCTGGTTGACGCTGAGTGGAGGATTTAGAATTTTTAATACTTAGCACACTCATTATATAATTATGGGCGCATTGGGCGGATATCATCCCAGATGCTGTCTATACAGTCTATACAGTCTTTATTGAAATAAGAAGTGCCGAGACTCACATCAGAAGAATAATACACTTTTACGAAACAAAGATAACTATTTTAAAAAATAGAAATTCTGCTGCAAATATCGCCAATTTCAAAAGTTTATCTGCTGGACACTGTCTCCCACTGATTGTATGCATGTGGATTGAAACTATAAAATTATTTCAAATTGGAAGAAGTTTATTAACAAAAGGTACAGTTGTTGCAGATAAGATTGTGTACCAAACACTAATCTTTGACTTAGCTTATCTCAAACACTACATCACTCACATAACTCATAACTATTGGTGCACAATGTAGACCAAAACTCAGATTGTAAGTCTGATGAAAAACATAGAAAGACCTTTGTGTCATTAGAAAACTAAGAACACAAGATTGTCCAACAGTGACTTGAAGGTCACATATGAACAGATGCAGTATATACTGATTAGCCTTGTTTGGTGCACAATATAACCCCAAATAACACCAGTACCAGTAACCCTGTGTTAATGCATGGACACACATACAATTACACTTATTGCATATATATGAATCTTTTGCTCCTGTGCATGCTGGGACACTTTCTAACACACCTACCCCATGTAAGTATAATCATATGATCAGCCAGTCATATAAATACTAGTCTATATCACTTCTGGGATTGCTCCGGTGCCGCAGGAAATTCCGCCAGATTCATGTCTTTTCGCCGATGTCCGTTTCCTTCCGCTTTCTTTGTGTTGGAATTTTAAACTCTGGTGCATTTATGAGGACTATGGATAACTGCTCCTCAGATCTCTGCAGGGTAAATTGAGACAGCTCAGAAGATCTTAGCGCCACCCATGACGATTGTGATTGGTTTAAAGAAATGCCAATAAACCAGAGCACGTTTATCTCCCATTCCAGAATGCTGTGTGGACTAGCCAGACCCTCCTCCGCAGCGCTGTGGAGGAGGGTCTGGCAAAGCGAGACTATATAAATACTGATCATGGTTTCATCTCTTTACTCTGTTGCCTTTATTTAAAAATTAGAGCGCACATTGTTCAAGATAACTTCACCTAAGATTAACAAATCAATTATTCTTCTGTTTGGCCCTGCAGGTTCACCTACACAGAGGATCCAAACTATGGCCCGTACCTGGAGAGTGTGAACGGAGTGGCTGGAAATGATAAAGACCATACATACTGGGAGCTGCTGGTTAAGACTCCAGATGGCAAAATCATAAGACCTGACGTTGGTAAGTCCACTATGCAAATGTATGTTGATCAGCCTTTCTTATAGTCATTTTACTGTATATCACATTATGGATGTTTTTGTGCAGGTATTGGATGCTACATTCCCAGTGCAAACGAGCAAATCATCCTGAAATTTACTAAGTGGTGAAGATTCAGCAGCCACAGCACATCAACATTAGATCAGAGCCGGTGTTGTTTGACAATGTATTTCATAAGTGAACAAACACACAACATGCATCTGTGTTTAATGTTGAGTGATAATATCATCTGAATAAAAGATATTCTTCCGTGTGTGGATTTTAAAGGGTTTCAAAGGTTAATTAACATTAGGGATAAACAGCTGACATTATGTTTGTGTTTTGAATATACACTATGATATCCAATGTGTTTCAGCAGTCTTGTGTGCAGTGTCCTGACAGGAGGCCAATCGGCGTTTTAAAAGTCACTTTTTAATGCTGTGAGCACCAGAAATTAAATTCTAGTGAAATGTCTCAAAACCTTAGATTAGATTGTTAGATTGTAATAAGAGACAAAATGTTTGTTTTGTAATCTGGGTAAACTGACTCCACCGACTCTTTACTGTGTTCACTGAGTGTGTGCAGATTTTGGCAGGTTGTTCATATTCGAATCACAAATCCATTAGAGCAAGAGTGAGACAAAGAGAATTACATATTATCTGAAGATCTTAAAAGGCCCCTCCACTGTTTAAATGTTTAAGCCAATGTAGTAGGTTGAAAAGGCTGTATGTTTAGTTTTTGTTTAAACAGACAACCCCCCAATTTTTGTTTAATATTTGAACCATTGTAGCTAATCCTTACAGACTTATTGAAGCTATTACGCTTCCACGTCAGTAGATGGCGCTATGGCGCTGCTGTGGATCCATTAGGGAGACCGTAGCTCTTAGCTCTGCTCATGCGCAGCTCAGAAATAAACAAGTTTTGCCGTGAGCAACACGTGCTCTCTGTTGATTCAAAGGTACTGAAAAACTCACTTTTTCATATGGTATTGTATATTGTATCCTCATACTGCTTGTATCAGCAGATTATCTAAATGTTATAGAAATCGTTGTGTGATGTTGTGAGCTGATTTTGAGGTGTTTGTTTTAGGAGTAGAAAGCGTAACTTTGAAGGTAGTTGTTCCGACCAGTGTCGGCAGGCTGAGTAGTTCGTATGAACTTCGGTTTTACAATGTAGTTTTTCATAGTAGTTTGTAAGTGTAAGTTACTGATATTAGCGTCCTGTAACATAAGAAAATATGTTCTATCTTTTGTTCAGAGTATTAGCCAGCCATCAGTGAGGAAATGGTGATGAGAAATACTGTTTCAAGCTAGTTTTACATTCCCGGTCATTCAGTAACATGGCGACGCCATCTTGTCAAGTGCTAATATTAAGTGCACGTGTATGAGAGAACATAATGTGTAAGAATGTTGTATGTATGGGTGTGTATTATGCTACGGTTAAATTTGTGTTAGCAGGATAGCATTGGTTATATGTCAAAGACTGTAGGTGTCCGAGTCCAGTGAATGTGAAGTGAATGTATGGGAACTGTATGCAATTGTTTCAGAAATAAACAAGTTTTGCCGTGAGCAACACGCTAACGTGCTCTCTGTTGATTCACAGTTTTCCTTAAGCTGCGCAGTGCTTCCTAGCCTGTGTAGCCATTGCTGCCGGTCCAGATTCCCCCTAGGTCTGGTGCCGGTAACACCAACAACTACGATCTAAGCAGCCTACACCTTCCATTAGTACCATATAGTATTCATTTACCAAAGCATACAGCCATATTTTAGCTTTTATAATATTGTCCTACAATGTATCGCTGTACAGTCTCAAGAGGGACTCCTTTAAAGACAAAATGGGCCACTTGGTTTGGCTGGTTGTAAAGTTACTTTGCTAAATACAGTGCTAAATATCAAGTTTCTACCTCCCCTGCATCATTGCAAGTGCTGTCAATCATGACTTAAAGTGCTCATGTTATGCTCATTTCCAGGTTCATAATTGTATTTAGAGGTTGTACCAGAATAGGTTTACGTGGTTTAATTTTCAGAAAACACCATATTTTTGTTGTACTGCACATTTCTGCAGCTCCTCTTTTCACCCTGTGTGTTGAGCTCTCTGTTTTAGCTACAGAGTGAGACATCTCACTTCTGTTCCATCTTTGTTGGGAGTCGCACATGCGCAGTACCTAGGTAAGGACTGCTAGCCAGTCAGAAGCAGAGTATGAGGGCGTGCCATGTTAGCAGCTAGGTGAGCATTATAACGTGTGTTACAAAGTGACACAAAATGAGGCGTGTTTGTCTCTGAAGTAAAGGCTGGACTACAATAGAGCTGTTTGGAGCAGTTTGTGAACAGTGTTTTCTGTTGGAGATGGTAAGTCCCTTTGAGGTGGACTCTTGGCTTTTTGACTTTGTAAACCTATAACATGCACAAAAAAGATATATAACAAAATGAAGGAAAGAGAAATAGCCAAAAAGCATAATATGAGCACTTTAAACCATTTCCCTTTCCAAGGATATATAACTCCACCCTTCAGGCCTGTGACTCTCTTTTCCCTCCAAACCAAACCACACCAGGCAGAACAAAGAGTGTATTGATGTGAGTTGAATGGACATTTTCACCTGTATTGTCATCATCATCATGAATGTTTTGCCTAATTTGTTATTATTAACTGTTTAACGCTATTCAGATCCGCAACATTTTCTTTAAATATTCATTTGTTTAGATGAAATCATCCATCCACCATCCACAAACCCACAACCAAGGGTAAACCATTTATCTGCATTGACGACAATAAAATGTTGGACCGGCACCACTGGATCCTGGATTTAAATGTGCAAACCACATCAGATGTTTAGTGAGCCAACGCCATCAACACAAAAGAGTTTGTTTTTTCTTACACAGATTTGATGCTGTAAAAGAGATTTTTATTTTTGTTTCTTGATTCATACAGACATTACATTCAGATTCACACAAAGCAGGTGTATAACAGTAGTATGTTATCCTAATCCCTCTTTAAAGAAGGAATGAGAAAGTATCTGGTTAACAAGCAGAACAATTTAAGGTGAAGGTAGGGATTCCATTGGGAAAATAAAGTCAGCTCTTTGCTGGTCAGTACTATTAACAGTACTGGTTTTCTTACTGTATTTAACACACTGTTTACATTAGCGGCCATTTATTACACCTTTATTTCTCGCTAAATAAGAAACACAAATTAATTTTTAGTTGAATCATAATCTGTGAAATACATAATCATACAGTTGAATCTGGCTTTGATCCCATGGTGATTTCCAGCAGCTGCTCGTCCTTTAGTACTTGGCATAGTTCAGGATGATTAGGTCATTCGGATTTGGGATGTAACATCCAATACCTGCAAACAAAATCAAGATGCAACAAGATTATACATTTTCATTAAGAACAAGATACTGTGGATGTTGACTGCATAAAGACAAAGGTGTTCTCTTGGTTGACTCACCAACATCAGGTCTGAATGTTTGGTTGTTCGCAGGCTTGACTAGCAGCTCCCAGTAGGTGCGTTTCTGTTGACTTCCAGCCAAACCGTTTACACTCTGTAGGAACGGGCCATAGTTTGGATCCTGTGTGTAGGTGAACCTGCAAGGACAACAGGAGATGGGATATTTGTGATTCATATAGGTGACTTTTACTTTAATGTTCCTTGTGGCTTTACTCAGACATGATAGCACATTTATAGAAAGAGCTTGGGGGTGGCAGCAGAGAGAGAGAACAGCGCGGAGTTAAACATGTTATGGTAGCAAGGAAGAAGAGGTTGCAACACTGATTTGAAAACCTTTTTTTACCGTTGAAGTCTTAGTTAATGACCAATGCCCCCCTCTTCTAACAGTGAGTCCACTGATAAACGTTCCCATCAAGTTCATAATTGGACATGATTTGATGGTGAATTCTGCAGCATTTGATTTTTGGATTCATAATAATTTATTTATTTTACAAAGATACTAAAAGACACTGCAATTCTATGATGGATTAAAAAAGCTTGCTTCTAAACAAAAAAAAGTAAGTCTCTACACTGTATTGATCTGGAGATATTAAATAAGATATATAAAGTGTTGTGAATGACGTGTTTTTCTGTCTGTGACAGCGCCGACCTAATAGGGTTAATGCGAACAGCTGATGTGATATTACCTAAAGCCTTTGTTTGACTTCTGCAGTCTCGTCAGTCCACCCAGCAAGATTCCTCTGTAAACCACAGAAGTGCTGTAGGTCTTATTGGGACTGTTGTTTACAGAGTTTTCCACCACAACACGGATGGGATATAGAGTGGGATCTGAAAAAAAGGAAGTCAAAGTTGGTTAAGAAAATACAATAACGAGGATAAACAATATCCTATAACTGCAATAATACAATTGAATTATTATCAATGGCCACAGCTGAGGAGATTTTTTTTTTAAATAATTTTCAGTAATAATAAAAACATTTGAAAAAAAATTCTGAAGCTATTCTGAGGCTTACCTGCAGATGGAACCCCAGGAAGAAGAAGCAGCAGCAGCAAGGCCACAGAGAGGAGAGCGGGAGTCATCATTCTGACTGCTGAACACCAGACTGAACCTGAACAGTTGTCTATAAAGACAAAGACATTATTAAAAAAAAAAAATCATCCTTAAAAAAATGCTGAAAAGATTTTTCACAAAAACAGTTAAATGTCACTTTAGCTTTGCACAAGTTTTGACAAGATTGTTTTTTTATAACCAGTTTTCAACTCAATAATTCCATTCATCTCTCAGTACAGAGCTCTAATCCTTCTGATGGAAGGCTCCTGTCTTTGAGACTTTTACACTGCTACCGCTTCAAAATGAAAATAATATGAAAATGTGTGAACTTAGGCTGCATGCAATAGTCAAAGTCATATACAGGCCGACTGTACCACCTCATGTAAAACGGTCAAAACTATTAGAAAGTCAAATCAGTAAATCAGCCAACACCATTTGAAATGATAATTAAAAAGGTGGTTACAGGATCTTATATCTCACTAACCTCTAACAGACCTGTAAGGGGAGATATGATGGGAAATCCTACCTGTTGTAATAGTAGTAGTAGTAGTAGTAGTAGCAGTAGCTCCTGGTCCTCGTTCTGTTGGAAGGACTCTTGCTCACTAACTTTTATAGCTCTCCTCCACATGTCATATCATTGTAAAACAACCAAACATCACACGTCAGGCTGAGATCCAGCTGTGTCACATTCCATTTAAAAGTTCCAACAGTCACAGGACAAAATGTTCAATCATGAACAATGAACAATAAACACAATAAGCTAAATTAACACACCATCCCCAAAAGAAGGAATGTCACTCTTAAACTAAAACATGTTGGTTAGGCCTCATGGATACACACAATGGGGCTGTTGCTCTGTCACTTAGCATTTGACTAGCTTAGCTGCAGTTTATATTATATATTATATTATTTACATTATTTTTCTGCACCTGCCTCCACCTGTCTACCACTATCTCCTGCTATACTCTTTCTACTCCTACCTCTGTCTGCCTAACAACCTTCACCTCTTCACACACACACACACACACACACACACACACACACACACACAAAGAAATGCACACAAACACATAAAACCTCTAAATTACATTTTAAAAAGTGCACAATACCAGCATCTGACAAGCACACCTCAGTGACTCACCCACTGCCACAACCAATGACGCAATGACAACCATTCAAGGATCACGCTGTCCAAATTGCTTTCTAAACTCCTCAAAACCCCACAAAGTCCCTATTTGCAAAATGAGAGAAAGAGTTGACAATCTAGTCTCATTTGGATGAATGAGTGTGCTGAATAGTGTAAGATAAATGTCTGTAGCCTTTGATATAAAACACGATTGGGATAGTAGATACTTTATCCCAAGTTAATCTGGGTGTATCACACGTTGCCACCGCTGACTGTATCTCCACTCTACTTTTGAGCTCAGACTGTATGTTTCCCTTATATGTTTGAAAGTCTAACAGTTGCCAAATAGACAACTTCAGATTAAGAATGACATACAAGAACATTTTGTAAAGTTTTTGAACACAGTGACCCACCTTATCACCTACCCTAGTCCTCGCTTTAAGCTTCCTGGAATTGTCACTTGTCAGTATACAGAATATAAGAGGTTGTGTTTACTTGCAGTGAAGGCTCTCTAAAGGCTCTTTTCAGTCTTGCTCTTTTTAAACACCGTCAATGTGTTTTAATGCAGATTAATTGACTATTTAGTTGTTTTCATGTACATCTTTTCTGATTATATTGACAGACAACTGAACAAGAATGACATTTGATTGTGGCTTATTAATACTGTGTTGACCAGCAGTCATTAGCAAGCTGCTGAGCTGCAGATAAAACCATTATTTCATGGTCATCTTCAGACAAAATAAACAAAAACACAATATTATGACAGCAGCTGTGTTGTGAGATTGGCTATGTTGACATTTGAAATGACAGTGGAGATGGTTGTGGACTTCAGAAAGAACCCAGCCTCACCTGCCCCCATCACCCTCTGTGGCTCCACAATTGACACTGTGGAGTCTTTCCGCTTCCTGGGAACTACCATCTCCCAGGACCTCAAGTGGGAGCTGAACATCAGCTCCCTTGTCAAGAAAGCTCAACAGAGGATGTACTTCCTGCGGCAGCTGAAGAAATTCAACCTGCCAAAGACAATGATGGTGCACTTTTACACAGCCATCATTGAGTCCATCCTCACATCCTCCATCACCATCTGGTACGCTGCTGCCACTGCCAAGGACAAGGGCAGGCTGCAGCGTGTCATTCGGTCAGCTGAGAAGGTGATTGGCTGCAATCTGCTGCCGCTCCAGGACCTATACGCCACCAGGACTCTGAAGCGTGCTGGTAAGATTGTGGCTGACCCCTCCCACCCCGGACACAAGCTCTTTGAGCCACTCCCCTCTGGCAGGAGGATGAGGTCCATTAGGACCAAAACCTCACGCCACATAAACAGTTTTTTCCCCTCCGCCACTAGCCTTCTAAACAAGGCCCGGAATCCATCCTGACTCTCTCCACACCCCACCTCTGGCTCCTCATGCCACTGTACCTACTCTGCTGTAGCGTCCCTTTTCACTACTGTTTAACTTATTTTACTATTTATTTAAATTTATTTTATCGTTATTAATACGTACTGTGTGTATATGTTTATACTTATATTGTTTATATCTTTTTATCCTTCTTATATTTGTATGTGTGACATGCTCCAACAACACCATGACAAATTCCTCGTATGTGCAACGTACTTGGCAATAAAGCCCTTTCTGATTCTGATTCTGATTCTGATGAGTGATGACAGAGAAGGTCAAAAGCAATAAAAGGTTGAAATATTCAGCTACATACAGATAATAAGTATATGTTACCATCTAAATGAGCTGTTGTATTTACTTGCAAAACACGAAAAATGTCAGCAAAACAAGTCTAAACTGTACTTTAAATGTGGCTGATAAAGAAACGTCAGAACCTCCTGCCCTGTTTGTAGCCTCTGAGGATGCCAACTCTCCACAATGGCTAGGAAACACCAACTATCAACTACACAAAGGCTCAGTTTATTCATGTTGTACAACTTCCGATAGAGCATGCCTATATACACTCAAGGTTTTCCCCCAAACCAGGGTGTGTTCCGCTCAAGGAATTAGAAATATTTTGCCACTTGCTTCCTTGTCTTACATCAACCATACAACACGACAACAATGCTACCAGAGTCAGGTCAGGTAAGGCAAATTACTGCTGAAATGTTTATTAGTGCAATATCAAATATTTATAAATGTGACTTGAAATTTTTCTATCCTCTGTTTTCAACAGGTAAACAATGTACTCCAATCCCCTTTAAACTGAACATTAAAGTGGCTATGAGGAACATTCAGTTTGTGTTGATTCTTGCGGCCCCTTTGGGCAAAAGCAGTTGTGTTTTTACCACACCTGCTGTCATAAAGGTCTTTTCAGTGTGCCAGCTGGTGCTGTATTACCCACTGTATTGCTGAGTTAGCGTCACCGGGTAAAATGAGAGATGAAAATCATTTGGTGACTTGGCAGGAACCGTGCAAAGGCATTAATAAAAACTATATGAAAAAGGCTTTCTTTTCACAGTTAGTCTTGTTTGCTGTTAGTGGTCATTTATGATCATCAGATGGAAAATTGAACATTTCAAGAAACATTTAAAAGGTCCCCATAGTTACTTTAAGAACACTGTGGAGACAAAGCCTGTTATACATTTCTCTGATAAGACAAAGGCTGGTCAGACCCTCCTTCAGACAATGACAGCGTATCAGCTAACCAATGGGTTTAAGCAATAATATTTATTTATTTTAAGATATATCAAATCAATCGACACGGTTTAAAGACTGTGTTTAAAGACATGATTGTCTTAGAGTCACGCCGTATGAAGAACTTCAGGTTTGTTCATTATCATCCTGTGTTTTAGTCTCTTATTATTATGTAGAGCAGGGGTCACCAACCTTTTAGAAACTGAGAGCTACTTCATGGGTACTGAGTCATACGAAGGGCTACCAGTTTGATACACTCTTCTGAAATGACAAATTTGCTCAGTTTGCCTTTAGTTATATATGATTATTAATGATTTGTGATAGTCATCTATGTGAAGACACTGATCACGTTAATGATTTCTCATTATCAATAATTATCAACAATGACTTAACAAGGTGGGAAACAGATATCAATATTCAATTTTCATTTTTAGAACAGGCCTGAACAGGCTACTCATGTGGTCCTTGGGGACTACCTGGTGCCCGCGGGCACCGTGTTGGTGACCCCTGATGCAGAGACTGTTTATAACTTAATAACTGAATTACAACAAAGTTGCAACCGAGTGAATTATACGTTAATGGATACTTCTCTAGTCTGTCGATGGTTTCAGCTCCCAGCAGTAAACATATAGCTGAAAAGACACATGCCTGGCTGTCAGCAACATTTCTGCAGCTTTTGTGAGACTGAGTTGTCTCTGCAGTTTTGAAACCCATGCAGTCCCCTGCAGTGGAAATGAAGAAGACTAGTTCTGGGAAACAATTCTCTACAATGGTTGTGGAGAAGTCCAACCTATTACAGTTTTTCTCAATTGTTTACACACAATTACTGGTACTTGAGACACAATGAGCACAACATGTAACTCATGCACCAAGCCCCTTAACCAATTCTGCTAAACTACAAGCACAATTCCTGCTTTACACTCAAATTGCAGTTCTAAAACACACTTTTTTCAAAACACTACACACAATTTCTCTGCATTTGGCACAATTTTCATGCAGAAAATCTCTTGTTTTCACAAGAAAACACACTGACATTCAAATATGAACACCCATCACACATTTTTACAATTAGCAATCAGAGCTTTAGCATAAAAGGGCAACAGGTGAGCTCTTCTGTTTCGGAGCAATGGATGCCAACATTGGAAACAGAGGCAGAGCCAGAGGAGTGAGAGTAAGAGGAGAAGGACGGGGAGGACGGGGAGGACGGGGAGGACAAGGACGAGGACGAGGAAGGGGAAGGGGAAGGCCAGGGACCGTAATCTCTGATGAGATCCGAGCCACTTTGGTTGATCATGTGGTCAACCATGGTCTAACAATGAGGGAAGCTGGGCAAAGAGTACAGCCAAATTTGAGCAGGTACACTGTAGCATCCATCATCCAGACTTTCCGAAATGAGAATAGGTAAGAAATACTCTCACTAGAAAATTGCAGTACTACATATCAATACAGTACTCAGTGAGTACAGTAGTACAGTATTGCCTGTGGACTGTTCTGTAGGACTGTAAAAATAAAGTATGTTTCAAGTATTTGGGAAATGTATTCCTACTTTCTATTTACAGTATTTTACTATTTGTTTGGCAGAACTGAAAGATTACCAACACAAGGTGGTCGGGAACGTCTTCTGTCTCCTGAACAGGAAACTGAAATAATCAACATGGTCCTAGAAAATAACGCCATAACATTACGGCAAATACAAAGAAAAATACTAGAAAACAATGAGATGTTTCAAAACATTGATAGGGTAAGCTTATCAACACTGGACCGTGTCTTGCGCAGAAATAATCTGAGGATGAAGCATGTCTGCAGGGTGCCATTTGAACGCAATTCAGAAAGAGTCAAAGAATTGCGACATAACTATGTGCAAGTGAGTCCTATACAATCCCACAATTGATGCATTTTTCAACACTGTATAAATTATACATATTTCAGTATTGTAATCATAATGATTGTGCTCCACAATAGTGACCACTCATGTCTATTTCTGATCTTGTTGTGTGTTTCAGAGAGTCCTCGAGCTAGAGGTGGCTGCAGTGGAGCACCAGTTCATCTTCATTGATGAGGTTGGATTCAACCTCACAAAAAGACGAAAGAGGGGAAGGAATATCATCGGCCAGCGTGCCATTGTTGAAGTCCCTGGCCAGCGCGGAGGGAACATCACAATGTGTGCAGCGATTACCCACCAAGGCGTCATCCTTCACCATGCTACCCTTGGCCCCTACAACACTGCCCATCTGATCACATTCCTGGACACCCTACACAACACACTCATTCCACCAGATCAGGTAGATGGCCCAGAGCAGCTCAGGTACGTTGTTATTTGGGACAATGTAAGTTTCCACAGGGCTGCTCTGGTTCATAACTGGTTCACTGCCCACCCACGCTTTTTAGTTGTTTATCTCCCTCCATATTCTCCATTCCTCAATCTTATTGAGGAATTTTTTTTCTGCCTGGAGATGGAAAGTGTATGGCAGAAATCTGTTCTTCTGTTGTTTTGTATGTAGACCACTGTATGTGCAACTTTGTGTTGGTTTGGAATGGGATGTACACGGTGTACATTGTTTTTGTGGGAAAAATAAAATATATTTGTTACCGTGTATTTGTGTTTTCTGAGTATAAGAACAATATTCTCAAATATTTAACAACACACTTATGTACTGTCTGTAGTAAGTGTAACACTGAACCAAAAAAAAGGCCTAAGTCATTATGATGAATGGAGAAGTGTTTTACATTGAGCACATCAGTGTTCAACTGGTTCTTATAAATGTCTGTTCATATGATGGTTTGTGTGTGTCATTTGAAAACAAAATACCATTTTGAGAAGAAATAACATTGTTTAGAATGTAAAGTTTCATTTTGCAGGAGAATTGAGGGGTTTTGCCCATTGTGTGTGTTTTTTGATTTGTGTGTAGAGTTCTGAGAACATGCTTTCAGAAAATGTGTGTAAACAATTGAGAAAAACTGTAGTAAGTTAAAAGCAAAACAGATTGAAGGATGTAGCCTTGCTTTGGAGGCAGAAATAATCTGAGCAACATCTCAGTAGGCAGCGTATAACCAAAGAACCAATTATACATTATACAACCTATACTGATGCAGGTGTACGGCCAAAGAGAAAGCCGATGAAGCCCTTGGCTCTTGCAACTATCTACATACCATACTAGATTATCTGGGTAAACTAGTAAACCTACAGTAGCTCAAACTCAACGTAATTGGTTTATACTGCACAGTCATGAAGTTTTGGAACCCTGATGGATTTTTTGTTATACTGGCTTGATACTCCAGCACATTGATTGTTGGTGTTTTAATTTACACCAGATGAATAGTGTAGAAATGATATCCCTTTTCATATAGTCTCCCCATTTTGAAGCTACAATAATCAATATCAATCATCAATAGCTGGTTTACCTCATCCTAGGTACTGCCCTTCTTTGTATTGTACTTATTTTTTATTTATTTTATTTGTCCCTTTCTCTTTTCTTTTTTTTTCTTAATTTGCTTTCTATCTTTCTAATGTAATATGATGATGTGTTGACCTGCCAAGGGACTACAGATGAAAATTAACCTTTTTGCTAACTCTGGCACATTTACATTTTGAGTGTAAACAAAAAATGTCAATTGATGTGCATTGTCCCTTTTAAATAAACAAATAAATACATTTGTTATATAAACAATGGATAGACGACTATGTGTAAGGTGGAAGGTGACGCACGTAGTGACACAGAGAACTAACTTGACTCTGCATTTCCCCTCAACGCTACAGTATATGCAGCGTTTTAGCATCTTTAAGCTCATTGTTTGGGTTTTATGGCCCAGACCTTTACAGTTTTGGTTGAGTCTCACATTTCTCATCAGTGTTGTTTTCAACTTCAGCAGGCAGCTGAGAAGTTAAAATAATCTGAAGAAAAGCATTAATATTTGGTGGCAAAGCAGAATTACTTCTTCAACCTTGCATTTATTATTTCATTTGAATTACATGTGCTGTACAGAGTGTCACCAACATCATTTCTATTGGAAATACAGTTCCTTCCAATAATAGTTTCCCTTTAGCTTACATTTGCTCAGCTTAATTCATACTCTGACCCTGGAGTACTGCCTCTGACAAATATCTGTGATAAAAAACTAGTTTACAAAGTGCATTTTCTAAAAGAAATTCTGTCTTGCATTTATGTCTTTGTGTTTCAAAAGATTAGCGTTATTAGAACTTGAAAAACAATTTTTCATCAAATTGAAATAATTGATTTGAACATTATAGATCCAAAATCAAACACTCAAACACACGTTTCCCAAAATGCCACACTGTGGCAGCAATAAACTGCATATATGGAGGCACAGCCTTCTCAAAAGGAAAAACTAGAAAACCCATCCTAAAATTAAGGCTTAGCTCCATTTGTAAATACAAAAAACTGTTGATAAAATATTAACTGTTTCTATCTCACTTATACAACCAATGTTAATTTCCATGTCTCTACTTGCCTTTGTAAGCTGTTTAAGTCAATGCATGAAGGGCCATGTGCTTAGCTGTTAATTAACAACAATTAACAATACCAACAAATAACAACAAACACCAAGGCATCTTTTTTTTTAATTAATAATTATGAAATATATAATGATACACTTGAATCTGGTCCAATTTTGATGTCCAGTTATCTTGTTTTTCAGTACTTGGTGTAGTTCAGGATGATTTCCTCGTTTGCACTGGGAATGTAACATCCAATGCCTGAAAGCAAGATCCACATTGTATTATAAGTCGATTCACAAGAGAGATGTTTGACTATGTATTAATGACAGATGACAGACAGATTAACGACTTCTTGGTTGACTTACCAACATCAAGTCTGATGATTTGGCCATTGGGTTTCTTGCCCAGGAGCTCCCAGTAGGTATGTTTCTCTGGATTTCCAGCCAAACCGTTCACACTCTGTAGGAACGGTCCATAGTTTGGATCCTCTGTGTAGGTGAACCTGCAGGACCAAACAGAAGATGGCTTGTCGAAAGACTTATAGATATGGGCTATTATTACCAGAACAGTGTCGTTCCCTTCTCATACTAAGTCATTCAATTATATTTGCATAGCAATTTTCAACACTAAGTTAAAAGGTGCTTTATGAAAAAACCAGCAGGCAAAAAAAATACAGAAGCACAGAAACACACATGCATGCACACACACACACACACACACACACACACACACACACACACACACACACACACACCACCTACTGATCTGAGGCTGCTCAAAAGACTCATATGGGTTTAACTGCAATTAATAAGACCTTAACGTTGTTGTTTTGTATTAGCAAAAGAACATACCGTTACCAAGTATAATTATGTGACATTGTATGATTATTATATCATTCTCTTGTATATCATCTGGTGTTTCCTGTGTTTCCCTGGAAGTTAGAGCAGCTAGAGGGGTTAAAGGTTGTATGATGCCATTGACTGGCGACCAAATGTAACGGACCGTTACAAAAAACTAATTTCTCTGAACATTGTTGGAAACATTTGGGATAAAGTACACAACTCAACAAGATATATAGCATAGGTTAAGTGATTTTTAGATTTTTATATGAGGAAATGTTACATGTTAAACCTTTAAAGAGAAGAATCAGTTGATGCAATGATCTCACATAAAGTCTTTGTCACAGTCCTGCAGTCTCCTCAATCCACCCAGTAAGATTCCTCTCTCAAGCACGTATGTGCTGTATGTCTTCGGATCGCAGGGCGTTACTGAGTTTGTCACCACGACACTGAAGGGGATATGAGTTTCCTCTGAAAAACAGAAAAGGAAAACTATTACACTCCTTTATTTGGGCCAGGATTTTTAGCATTCAGTAATAACATTGAAAGACATTGTTCTGAAATTTAAGCTTGCCTGCATCTGAGATTCCAGAAACCAGCAACACTTCCATTTCTGCTGCTGGGTATGAAGACACATTGTGAGCTACTGCCATTATTGAGTGGCTCCATAAATAATCATATGCATGCAGGGTAAATAGTGGAATGATGTCAAGGTATCATTTAAAGTATGGGCAAATCATTTTTTAATTATTTTAATTATTTGATTAGAGACTTTGTCTATACTGATCATATTTAACTTATATTTGTGACACCAAAATGCTATAAAACTTTATTTTTAAAGAGAGAATTCTTTATTTGACATGACATAGTAGGACTCACTGATGTATAGACATTAGCTCAGGATGGAATCTTTGAACCAATCTGAACCACTGCAGGTGAGTAACTCATACCAACTCATGTCAAACAACCCACAATATCTCTTAAAATTGCCCCAAATATGTAAATTGACAAGCAGCATTTAAATAAATAATAGAAAAAAACAAATAGGTCACAAAAATGTTTCAAACCTTTTTCAGCTACCGTTGAGGATTTGAATAGAGGATGCTTCCTATTCGAGTAGCTCCTGGTCCTGTTGGGAGGACTCCTGGTCAGAAACTTCTCTTATACAGTAGCGTATGACATCATTCTGAAACAACCAGTGACTGTAAAAAAAATAAAAACAACCAATAATTAAGTAATACTGTACATTCCAATAACAGGAAGTTACTTTCATTATGAAACTGCTACCGCCTGTTTGCTTGCGTGTTCTGTGTTACCAACACTTTTCTGTGGAATGACCACTTTCAGAATGAAAGTTTTGCATTCGTTAAGTTTTGGGGCTCCACCTGACAAAACGGGAATTAACTATATCAAATGAATCAGTCTCACAAACTGGAGTTCTTTTTGATACATTGACCTCTTTCCAGACAGACAGACTAGTAGCCCAAAGGTTGCCGGTTGAAATCACAGCTGGCCTATGATGTGGTAGGTTTCGTTTGGGGACACATATGAAGTGGGGGGGGGGTCTGGGGGTCCTCCCCCTGAACATTTTTGAGCATTAAACATTTAATTTACTGCATTCTTTCTGGTGAATTGTTCTACACCAATTTATGGTAAAAATGTCTTAATTTATGTAAAGGAAAACACAGGTGATAATTCAAAATATAAAAAACTTTATAAAAAATATAATGCAGTAAGGCTCCAAGGCATTCTGTATAGATTTCAAATATTTATTCTCCTGTAGATCAACTTTTCTTATTTAATGTTATCTCTGCTGATCAACATAATTTACTCTTCCTCCTCTTCTTTGTCTCTTGTTTGGGGGAAGTGACCTCTTTAAAAGTGCGCGTGACACCTGTTCCCGTCAATAATTTAATTCATTTATAAACCCCCTTAGTTGTTTTTGTTACTGCGAGTATTGTATGTGTTTGTGTGCATGTATGAAAGTGTGTCGTGTCGCACTTCACACAAATAAAATGTATGTTTTTTTAAAGATTTTTCATCCTTTTGCTAAATAAGAGAGTAACGTGTTAGGATCTATTTTTGTTGTTGTTGCTTTTAGAGGAAAGTGTTTTCTTTTGTTAGTTATTAAAAGCACAAGGTTGAGTCAGGATGCTAGTGGCAGTGATGATGTAGGCTATGGCTACCAGAAAAATGATTAGCAAATGCTAGCAGTAGTGGAGCTGAGGATGCTAAGGCATTAGCCTAACAGCATTATATATGTATACTTTTTTAGTTTTCACAAAACATATCATTTTATTCATTGGTTTGTTAAATACATATTTCTTAAGTTGAAAACTCAATGCACGTACGAATCAAAAGAAGTTCCAATCGTTTTTTCATGAGTAAAGAGGAATAAAAAAACACTACTGAGGTTGTCACACATTATGCATGAAAGGAGACTGTTTATTCTGTATGTCCCTTAAACACACACAACTGTGGTGTGGTAATTATTGGGTTGATGCCTGTGCAGTCGTTATTGGCCTTCAAGGGAGGCATCTAAAAAAGAAGATAGGACTTGACTCTTCTAGTCATCCTGTGTGAACCAAAGACTGTAGTGTGTACCTGATTGGCAAGAGAATTATGAATCTGTTGGACCAGCAGATGAAAGTTATAGCTATAAGGATCATTGAAAATACATCTAATGTTTAATAATACGATCCATAAATTGAATAAGTAAGTTAACATTCAAAAGTGAATTTTGCCCATGGTGGTACCCTCCTGATGGGAGTGATAACACACGATAAACAAACCGGACCTTGGTTCCTTGTGAAAAATCCAAAGCAATTATTGGAGAGCAGTGAATCTTTGCAATCTAATAGTGCTCTCAGTGTTCTTTTCGAGCTTTTAAACTAATTTGTGATCGATCGCTAATTATCGGTGACGGGGCCCCTGGGGACCGCCATGCCCCTCCTTCCTTTTCACTGCGTGAAAGCAGCTATAACTTTCAAACAGTCGACTCTGCGCCTTGTTCTGGCAGCTCAATAGTCTTCAAGAAGAAACATTTATCGTGGCCTTTTCCCCAATAAAGAAGGTGGAGCCTCCCAACAATAAAGCACTGGAACCAATATTACCTTGTGGATGGTGCAATAGTCTGGGCCACAGGTAAATAGTCTAATGATCATCTTTTGACTGCATTATCATTTTCAGAAATATGTCCATAGCAATCAGCTGTTGAACTTTAGTCCTCAAGACCAACATGAAATAAGTCCAGGTCTAGGCTACTTGTTCATGTTATTGACTGCACTGTTGAGTCAAAAACGGCGGATTGATAACCTTCTCAGCGTAATGACAGGAGTGTCTCTTAATAGTGCACCGATTGATGTTGGCTGTTTGGATGTGAATCACTCTTCTCTCTTCATCGATGGCAATGTATTTTTTTTTTTTTTCAAGGTCGGATCAATCGAGGGGCAGGTTTTGTCTTGGAAATCTATGCCTCCAATTTGCTGCAGGATCCAGACTATAAAAGTGGAGCTGTTGCTCAGAGCTGCTGTGATGGTCTAACCAGAGGAACTCCTGCTAAACTGCATGGAAACGGCCCAAGTTGAGCAGGTAGGTCATGACCGCTCTGACAAATAAATCCACTTAAGCTGTAAGAGTGTATTTATGATTAGAAGATTGTAGAACAATTTGCTGGTAATGATGAGAAGCAGTGAAAGCTCATTTAGATTGGCTGGAAGCTAATAAAAGTGCTTTGGTTCTCCAAGGCCAGTTAATATGAATATTAAACAACCTATTTCATTGATAATAGCTACTCAAGTAGAGCTGCTAAAATTAATCAGTTAGTTGATCCAAAGAAAATGCATTATGCACTATTTAGAAAACTGATAAATCGCTGTATAGTTTTCTAAAGTTGTACCACTCTTCAAATGCACTTCAGTATATACAACAGTAAGTGAACATATCACCCTTATATGAACGCAAAGTTAAGCTTTTGATGGTCTTTTAGTAAGCTTTTAAGCAGTTAGTGTCACACTATTAGCAAAAAGCTACTAATTCGGTCATTGTCAATATTCAGTATAGTCAGTTCAGTTTGAAGACTCAGTGTTAAAGATTTGTTTGCACATGTACTTAACACCTCTAATGCTGGCTCACTGGAATGGCTTACTGGGACTCTAAATAGAATTGAGCCATTGTTAATGTTATTAGTTATACCTGTGAAAATATGTGAAAACAGAGAAGCAGCATTCAGTTTTTATGCACCACATATCTGGAAACCTCTAACCCAAACTCACAGAAAAGTTGAAGTCTGTCAGTTCTTTTAAAACATTTCTGATTTCCACTTGATACAGTTTGGGACTATTTATTCATATGCACATTTATTATTCTGCTTTAGCTTATTTTTTTATATTCTATTTTATTTAGTTTTACCCTTTTAATCCTATTTATGTGTGTATATTTTATTCTATTGCCTTGTGTTTATTTTATATCTTGTCCTTGATAATGCCTTTATGTCTAATGTAAAGCACTTTAAATACAAATATACTTGCCTTGCCAATGCTTTTCCTGCCTTGACAAGTCAAAAGCTATGTCCCAATTCCATACTACATACTGATTGTATACAATATTTACTATATGCTATTAGTCACAGAATACTCGATTTGCATTGATGACCAAATTATCAATGTACTTTAATGTTTTCTATTCAACATAAATGCATGCAATACATCCACTGATATACAGCAATCAAACTTCACTCAAACTTCACAAAAACAAAGCTAAATGTTTTCCCCAAGATTTGATACATGTACTTTTTTTGTTTTGATTGTATTTCAAGAGATCTTCTCCGAGCTGTTTAAAAACAAAAAAAACAAAAACAAAAAAAAAACAAAAAAAAAGACAAGAAGACAAGAATTGTCAGGGACAGTGCATATTGATAAACATTTCTGTAAATATGCCAGAATTAGCCAAAAGGCTCATCTGCAGTCCCTGGCCAGATGTTACAATAGGCTCCCTTAAAAACAATGATAGGCATCCTAACATGAGCATGACATTAAATAAAAATATAAATACATGTGCACTAGATAAAATCACATTACATTCTTGTCTTTTCACCACCATCTGCAATTTGTTTTCTTCTTTTTTTCCGGCTGTAAACAGCTCTACACATTTCTTTTGCATTGTGGGAGAATAGTCTACATTAACTGCACTCAAACGTTAAATAAATAAAGTGTACTTCATTTCCCACGTTTCCACTATTAAAACACTATATACTTAAAACCTGCTTGGAATTTATATGTAGTATGGAGCTGGGACACAACTAAAATCCTCCCTGGAAAAAAAGCTCTACCATACACAGACACGTACATGAAGGATTTTGAAAGTGATTCTCTTGATAGCCTGATTGCAGTATGAGTTTAGTCCAAAGGGTGGTGCTAGAGCTCCATGTGTGGGTTTACTCTACACGTTCAGGCTGTTAAACAGCCACTGCAAAGCACAAGAGGAAAATGTCTCACACCATGTCTGACCTTCTGGTCTCAATAGTTCTCAATGTCTGCGGTTTTTATCTTGTTTTAAAACCCAAACATGCTTTATCTCCAATAGTTTGTAGTAGTAGTAGTAATAGTATAGTAGTTCAATGGGTGAAAGTGTTTCAGAGTATCTAATGTCATGTCCGCTCACAATTAGTCCAAATTGGACAATGTAACTACTCTTGTGTAAAGGCTGAAACTTATTTAGTTCTTCTCATATTCCTAAGCTAATTGATTTCATTTAAGAAACAGTACAATCAATTCAAATACATTTAACAATATATTTTATTTCAATGGGTGTGGTGATGGAGGTTTAAATGGATATCCTACTTTCCTAAAAGTGATCCAAAGGGCTTGAAGACATACTGTATGTATTGTACTATGTGTATGTGTATTTGTACTGTATGTAGAAATTGTCCTGTTACAACTTGAGGAGCTTCTTGGGAAACATGCAAGACTTAAAACAAAATTTATTTTCTATTAATTAAGGTAGCTACTGGTCGAAAATGTAAAACAATGTGATGATTGATCCTGGTTTTAGTAGCACTGTTATGATAACGGTAAAATATTTTAATTAATTTTGATTCCTTTGCATTTTCATATCCCTTATAAATGAGATCATACTGAGCTAACTCTCAACATTGTATTTGTAATTAATTTCTTATTTTTCACTCGTAAGACGGGATCAATACAAGGCAGCATCATACTTGAATACAGGCACCACACTGCTTAGCAAGTTCAACATGCCTGTGTGTTCTTTAGCTACTTGTTATTGGTTTATTGACTGAGAGAACGAGAAAACAAACAACTGCCTTGCCACCATTATTGCTTTCCAACCCCCCTTTCACTGCGCACTTAGGGTTGGCTTGCTGCACCAATATATCTCACACATCTGTGTTTGCACAGGAGCAGGTTGATGGACACTGTTCCTTTATGGCCTGTAAACAGCTTGTCACTCCCTGCCCTCTTCTGAGGGCGGGGGTGGCGGGCTGGTGGTCGTGGGGACGGGGGGTCAAAGTTGATGAACGGTGTGTTGTGTTTGTCTGACCCACTTCATTTCATCCCAGACAGGCTGCGGGGGCTGTAGGTTGTGTCCGAGGGGGCAGCTGAGCCACAGTTAATGACAGGGCTTTGTTCAGGGCTGGGGTTTTCGTCAAAATAGGCCCGAGCCAGACAAAAGCCGGGGTCACAGGTCCTCGGAGACCCAGGGTGAGAGGGCTAATGAGTCAGTGTTGAGCTAAGAGGAGCCGGCCAGTGTGGTCTGCAGCCGCAGGCTCAGATGGTTCTGACACAGCCAAGGCTAATTTGTCTGTTTTGTTCCTGACTGGAGACTGCAGAGCCGACATTACATACAGTTACTGTCTCATCAACAAACATTCGACAAGTAACACATTTTCTTAAAACGGTTTAGTTTTCAGGGGCTATTCTTCGTAGCTACCAAGAGTGAACAACTGAAGAGTTGTTTAGTCAGCACTCATAAAGCTGGATGGCTGTGTGAAGGCTGGAAATAGAGGTCCCTATAGCGAGAGGGTCCAATTTAAAAAGGACGTGTGCAAAACCCACCCAAATTCAAGATGTATCAATTCATTTTCAAAAACCAAATACCATCCTCGATACCGTCACGCCTGTTACAAAATATACAGCATCACTGGCAGCAGCAGGATGTGCCACCAATTAACAAGCATTCATGGTCAAAAAAAAAAAAAAAAAAAATTATCATGTTGTTATGGTCCGCTCAGCTCCACTAGGTTTTATGATAATACTGACACAGAGATGCAAGACACAATACCCTTCCCGACTGGATTAGACTGAATATAGTTTGGACCTAGCATGACTGGGGTCCTGTATCAAGTCTAGGTTACTTGAAGCCTAGTGGACCCATGAAGACCTTGTGCATGGTTGGAGATGTTAGTGTATATTTGAACAAATATTGGCTATAAAGCTAATCTATCCATTTTGAACCAAACTACTGAAAGGAAGTTGAATCACTGTGGTTGTTTGAAGTGCAGGGAACACGCAACATGTTAAGATTTGGGAAGTCTTTGCGTCAGTGTCCTTTTCTATTCTCTGCGACCTGTGGTTACCCATAACACTCCAGATGTACCGTAGAGCCACGAAGATATTGACATGTATCTTTGCAAAAGTATAAAGGCCTCAGTACGCTTCAAACTAAGTGCTTGTGGGATTGTCTAACAGTGTCTTGAAGTGTCATTCCTAACTACTTCCATCACTTTTACTTTGCGCAACCTCGGGTAACGCCATGAATGCCTTTGAAGACAGACTGTCCGAACGTGTGTCCCCTTATCCCCTTTTGCAGGATTCATCGTTTCAAGACTACAAAAGACAAACAAAAGACACAAAATTCTAGAGAGAGATCAGAGGAGGAGGAGGCCAGGAGGAGGTTATGACGTGCGTAGTAAATTCTGTGGACCTGGCATTTCTTCCATGTTTACACTCCCACAGTTAAATCAACACTGACAATATTTCTGTGCATGAAGCGCGACTGTGACTCCCTCAGGCTTGACTGGCCCCTCTCTTCCTTTTGTTTGGCTTTGGGCTTTGTAGCTTTTAATTTTGATCTCTTTACACTTTCGCCTCCGCTCCCCATCACTCTATCAACCACCTTCGACCCAGACACATGCAGCTCTGGCTCATCCAGCCGTGGCATTGACCTCTCATCTTCGGATTGGCCAGCAGTTTCCCATGACCTCTGACCTCTCGGGCTGAACCCTGCAGCCGTCTGGACCTCCTCCTCCTCCACCTGGCCCCTATCTCCACCCTTCAGATGGTCCAGATGGATTACTCTCTGCTCAAGATGTCTACCGGATTACATTGTTGCCTCAACAGAGGATCCACGAAGCCTCAGGTCTAAGCAGCAGCAGCTCATACTACAGAATTATATTTGTGATTATGTTGAAATATCTTCCATCAAGCCCTGAATTGGCAGACGTTATGCTATTCCAAAGCACTTCTTTGGATTTGTCCCTTGTCACTTTAGATAGCAGTTATTATGTGCTGTTTGCCTGAGTTGCACAATACAGATGCCGGAGGAACTTTCTCTGCGCCTCTCTCTCTCTCTCTCTCTCTCTCTCTCTCTCTCTCTCTCTCTCTCTCTCTCTCTCTATCGCTCTCTGAACTCGCTGTCCTCATTCCATAGCCTGGTTTTGATACACAGTGTTCTGATAGCTTGCCGGGGAGAATCTGGGTCAGCGTGGGGAGCCTGAGATAGCACTGGCACAAGGCTGACTTGCTAAAGAAATACGTCACTCATCGCAGTACAAGGACTAGAAAAAAACAGTACTGATCTCCTGCTTCAAAACAGCAAATTCCACATACCTAACATACCTGTCGGAAGAATCTGCTTGAGTTTTTTAGCAACATCACTATGTGTATTGTTGGGACCAGTAATAAGTCACAACAGAGCCCAGCCTATAAGCAGACTTTAAATAGGATGCCATCTAGGTCTAGATAATATTTTTTATCTTACTCAAGCAGAAGAGATGCACGAAATTGTTCACATGAGGACATTTTATTATCAAAATTGACTATGTGTAATTGCCTTGCCATTTTGAGTGACATGTCCATTAGTTTTGGGTTAGGTATTACATCACTGAAGTCTAGACAGACATCTAATGTGCGATTGAATTACATGGACTGGAAATGTGCAGCAAGCCAACAATATAATTAATTTGGACAACAGGGAATGTTTTTCATATTTTCAAAATGGAATATTTGTCTTGCTTTTCCTACACTCTGCTTTTCAGTCTATTGCGTTTAAAGTGTGAAATTGTTTTTTCATGCAAAGTGGGGCTTGCTCCGTGGACTTTGGTCCGAGCAGCATTCCTGATCCCTGCTGAACTGAAAACTATAGGGAGAGGAGAGGGAGGGGAGGGGAGAAAGAGCTGTGAGGGAGGAGGGGGAAGGCAAGCACAAGAGAGGAAGTGAGTGTTCATTACAAAGTGTGCCTCTCGGTTATGGGCATGCCCAGTAGAGTTAGCCTTGCAGCCTGAAATCCAGCCTCTAAATTTGAACAGGAGGGAGACGAGGTGACTGAACAGACTTTTGTTGCTCTCTCTCTCTCGCTCTCTCTGCCTCTCACTCTCTCTCTTCCTCTCGCTCTCGCAATGTTAATTCCTACTCCTCTCCCACTAGTGAGTGTGGAGAGATTTTCTTGCTCTGGAAGAGCAAGAGGAGGTGCAGATTTCATCTAGTGCAAACTAGAACAAGGGGGAAGTAAAGAAAATAAGAAGAGGAAAAAGAGAGAGAAAGACTTCACCCCCATCACACTCCCTCATTGCCTCCTCTGCCAACGACTTTCACCTCAGAAATAGCGGAGGGACCAACTTCAAAAGGAAGTCAGCAAGGAGCTGGAGTGTGAAATCTGAGAAGAGAAGCAAGATGAGAGGCTGACCGGCGCTGTGTTTGCTATGCTGTCCAGGTCAGTGCCCAGGAAAGACCAAACAACTGCTCACTCCTTTCCTTTACCTGCTTTTTCTGCTTCCAAACTCCTGTCTATTGAGTGTTCATTGTGCATATAGTGCTTTTACATGTGCTTGTACTCTGAATTTAGAAAAGAGTGGGTGTAGTGGTGAGGGGTTGTGTAACAAGACTGACTGACAGACTGATTGACAGACTGCGCACCATCCAACCGGTGTCACACACAGCCGAGTAAAAGTACTGAAACTCCAGCTGCTCCCTTCAGCGCTAGATGTGGGAACTGTGTAGTTGATCAACTCAGATGTTCACATGCATACACGTGTTGAAGGAGGACAAACTCGCTGAATGCGGCCACGTGGTTACGATAAGGGAGAAATCACGGAGACGCACCATAGGCTGGGTGCACACTCCCACTCACATGGGGGGCATTGCGGCAGAGGTACAAAGACATGATCACAGTTGCAGTAAGAGCAACTTCAAGTTTTGAGACTTTTGAATTCATTTGTGACCGAACTTCTTTTTAGGGATCTGTACATGCTTACAAATAGGCAGCAGATTGAATGAAGTGCTCTGCTTAGCGATATGAGGACAGCCAGGGGGGGAAACGTGTTTTCAGTTGTCAGCGTGTCAGGTATGGCTGCTCAGTTTCTACCTTTTTTAAAATTTAAATTTTTAACTTTAACAGTGAGGATGTCCCCTGATTAAGTTTCATACATGCATTTCACTGAGAACCCACATATCTCATATATCACAAGTTAATTAACAATGTCTCGTTATTAAATTTATTCCCTGTAATTGAGTGCCTTGGCCTTACCTTAAATCCCCCCAATCAAACAATATTACTGGATGTAATCAGAGTGGATTTGCAATTATGCAGTAATAACATGAAGTCAGTGGGGTTTTTACAGCAGAGATCAGTGATTTGTGATTTTAAGTCAACAAAGGCTGAGAGGTTATTATCGATGACTATTTATTTCATATGGGAGCTGTCAGACAGCTCACCTGTCTGGGCCTGTCCTCTGTCCAAGGCACCCCTGAGGGCCTGTCCCATTAGCTATCCCAGCATGCCTTGCCACTGACAACGAAGTGTCAGCAGTGGCCTCCCAGGAGACTGTTGTTGACAGGTTTATTATTCCTAGGCTGGGGAAGCGGGGCACTACTTTGGACTTTTATATTTACAGTTATAATTATAAGTATTGGTCTTATTACATTCCGGCAGTAATCAAATTTCTTTGTGTCATGGCTTTACTATTTAACCTAGAGTATATTTTCATTTTTGACAAAATGCTCCTCCTGATTATTTTCTCAGTTAATTAATTCATTGTTTTATTTTTTTTTAAATGTCCAATTGTAATTTCCCAGAGCCCAAGGTGACATTCAGTAGAGCCCAGCAACTCAAAAACCACATCTTTGTCAGATAAGACAAAAGCATCAAATCATCGCATTTGAGGTGCTGGAACTAATGACGAAAAAAGACAATTAATTGATAACCTTAATTCAGTTAACTTTATACATACTTTAATGTACAATATACACTGTGACCACTAACCATTTTCAAACAGTATGGTGGCTGACAAGTAATACTCCATGTGAATAGTTTTTCCGTCATTCCTCAGAGTTATTGTTGAATTTGTGTTGATAGAAGTGATTCATGTTTTGTCAGTATTAGTCTCCTTCTCAGTGATAAGCAGTACTTTCATATGTTTACAGTAGTAGTGGCTGTTAACGTCATCTCTAGCATACCAGACATTCTGTAGCTGGCCCTCTCTGCTCACTTCTCATGCCTGTAATGGTTACAATGGGTGTTTCCCTCAATATCTCAGTTTCGTACGTACTAGTGCTCACAAAATCTGTACATGGAAATAGGCATGGGCCGGTATATGATTCTGACGGGATGATAACCTTCAGCATAAATATCACGGTTTCACGGTATTGCAATTACAGCTTTAAAATGTATTTTTTTTTTTAAATGTCTGGGTAAAAAACAATTTTTTTCCCCCCATTGAACACAATGTGTTTTATTTTTAAACACTCCCACTGGCAGGGAGACGGATTACTAAACTGCAGTTTCTCTCCTTGACCACTCCTCATACCTTATGAACGGTATAACAGAAAATATTAGTGGTTTTGAAACCTTGACTTTTTCAAACCGCGATATACCTTGAAACCGGTAACCGGCCCATACCTACATGGCAACATTTAAAGGATTGATTATTGGTATCATTGTTAATACTTTCATTTCATCATTATAGACCCTACTACTACTCTTAAGGTCTCTCTGAAGGGAAAGGCTTTGTTTGTTTATGTGATTTAGGTGAGATTTAAGAACAGTGAATGGTCATTGTGTGACCATTTAAGGTCTAGAATTGTTTTTGTAAAATGTGTTTAATTTCTAATTAGGTTTTTAGGCCAGATGATTAAAAAAACGGGAGCAGATTGTGGCAGATTTCTTTTGCCTAGCTTGGGACAGAAGACAAAGTTCTTTGTTGGCAGTTTTTTAAAATTTGACTCATAAATGTTCCTCTACTGAAACGGTAATTTTGATATCTTGTGCACTACACATTACCCACACGTAACATAACTAACTACTAGAATGGACATTTTTAAATTCTTATCTACTTACATACGTACTTGATCGAAAATGTTCGATGGAGACAATATTTAAATGTGATTCAAGCGTGGAAGTTCATTCTTGGCCTTGAAAAAAGTAGATTTACAAGAAAATCCCAACCCAAGCTTTGGTCAAACTGCTGAACAAAGCTAATTCAATTTTCTTTCGTTAATATTAGTTTCAAAGATTAAAATTTCGACTTACTTTTCTAAAGAATAATTTCTTTTTAATCTAGTTTCTGACTAACTGAAGCAAACGCATCACAACTAGACTTCTGCAATAAACAACAGTTTCCCCCCACATTTTTCAACTTGCAGATTTTCCACATAAAGGGCAGTTCTTCATGGTTAGAACTACTGAGCCTTTTAAAAACAGTTTTCTGTTTCTGTTGTCTTATGTCTTCTGTGGCTGTGGAGGAGCTTTGAAAGTTAACGTTTTGACAGAAAATGGGGCTACAAATGGGTGGAATGAAGTTTCATGAAATATTCTGTTGACTGACATTATGGGAAATGTAGCATTTTGTTAAAACTTGACTCATACTAGTGACTAAAAGTCAGAATGTCTGAACCTCCACTTGAGAGAAGTTGGAGGGAAGTGCTACATACATACTACATTGCTGGAGTACCCCTTTCAGCCTCCACTAATCTGGTTTTCCCCTTTTTAAATAAAGGATCTGTTCTGCCAGCTGTAGTCGGGGTTCACTAGCATGAGATCTTCACAATTTTTGTTTATTTCCAACTCAACTGCATTCATTTGCAAGCATCATTCATTAAATTTTTTTCTTTTTCTGCCCCATATATTTAAGAACAAATACATTCAAATGAACTGAATCAGTCAATCCTTGTGGTGTGCATAGAGGTTGTCAGAAGCATCAGTCTTGTCTTTTCTTAGCAGCAGTATTGTATTGCTCCATATGGGGCAACTCAGAAAGCTGTTGTTGCTGCTTGTATCAGAACCGTCAGGAGTTCATTTATTTAACTCTCAGGATGACTCCCTTCTTCCTGGGAGACTGGGTTCCCAAGCGTTCCTCCACGGGTCCCACCCCTGATGGCCTATCTAAGGCTGCATGATCCATCACACAGCAGGCGGCCATGTTTTCTGAAAGGGCCGTGAACTTGTTACCTCCCTCAGCCCGCCTGCCTGAATGTCAAACCCATTTTTCTTTTCTTGTGTCCCCTTTCTCTGGTCTTCCCCTTTCCAGAATTGCTGGTTTATTGAAATAATTGGGATGCATTCAGTGCGACCAGGTTGCCAGTGCAGCTTTTGAATTGAGATATCAAGTCTGGTGCTGCGATTTCCCTCTGACCTTCCTTTCAGAGCTCCTTCCTCCGCCTCTGCCTGCCTCGCTCTGAGGCCGTGATGGGTCACCATCATAACTCCAGCCTCTCGGTACAATGACACGACATCCATGGTACATTATCTACAGTGGGTCAGCTGGCCTGGAGCTCTGTCTATAGACTATTCTTCACTGCTGCGTTGTCTCGGTGATCTCTGGATCCAGCCTGTTCAACATGGCACACATTCAACATGGCAACCTCAAGGGGCGTTTTATTCTTCCAGCAGAATTAAATCACTTTTCTCTCTCCTCTTTCTGCCTCTCCGCTGAGTTATTCAGAGTTTAATGAGGAAGGAAGATAAAGGGAAGCTTATGGTTTGCCGGATGATGGAGAGGCTGCCTTTTTGTTTCTGTTGGAGGAGCCACACAGGAAGCGTTCAAGTGAATTGAGTTTTTTTTTTTTTTTTTTTTTTTTACCAGAGGGGAAGGTGATTGAGATGTCTGAGAACGAGCCAGGGAGTCTGGAGAGGCAGGGGTCATTAAAGTGTCAGAGGAGCTGCAGTTTATCAAATATTCTTCTGCATTTTAGAGACAGCCTATGGAGATATAATCTGTTGCGAGGTGTTAGGATTATCGAACATTAATGCACTGATTTTGCCATAGGCATCAAATAGTTATGTGCCTCTATACCTCCAGTGCCGTGCATCATTTTAATGACTGCACAGGATTATCCCCTTACATAAGCGAGTGTAGGCGGTTTGGAGACGGCTCCTGACAGTGTGGGAGGGCATCAGACCGGAGGAAGCGCCAAGCTGACGCTGTTGTTGTGAGGTTCAGCGCGGGTCAAAGTCCATACTACGCATCAGCTGTCGGAGAGTGTGTTTGGTTTACCGGCTGCATGGGCGTCAGCAGCAACGCAGGGTTCTTCTGCCTGACATCAGAAAAGACACTCAGAGTGAGAGTTTAGTTGGTTTACACACTACGTCCATCTCTCCCTCTCTCTGTCTCGCTCTTACACACGCACACACACACACACGCACGCACGCACACACACACACACACACACACACACACACACACACACACACACACACACACACACACACACACACACACACACAAAGACTCTGTCACTGAGGTCAGCGCTGGTCTATCTCTCTGGAGCTGTTTGTTACTGTTCCCCTCAGCAGTTGTACCAGCCAGCTGCTGTGGACATGCAGTTCCTAGAAAAAAAGACCTGTTCACAGTATACAAGGACAGTTTTAGTACAAAATTTACAGGGATTTTGACAGATGAGGCAGTTTTTTTTGGGGGGGTGTGGGCACAGATAATAATCACAAGGGATGTAACAATACACTCAACTCACGATTCGATATGATTCACGGTTTTAAGTTTATGATACGATTTTCTCACAGTTGTTTTTAAGAGAATGAAATGACTGAAAAAATATTTATTATTTAATTTAATTAATATTTATTTATATAAACTATGCAAAACAGCAGATGTCTGCTCTTATCAAAAGTGCAATAGTATTTTATCCTAAATAAGAAAAAAAAATAATCAAAGATTAAAGAATGGCTTGTGTATTGCTTAGGCCAAATGGTCATATTGTAATGATGTATTTAAAATGCAATAACAACTTATAACAACTTTTTTCACCAGTCATTTGCTGTTAAACAACAAAAAGAAGAAACACTAGATGGCAAAAGGGTATTTTACAACAACATCAAACGCACCACTGAGTCCCGTCTCTGTTGTTTCTCCGGCAGTGTCCATGCTGTCTCAAAGTGCAGCTGGTCTCCTCTGTGTCTTCAGCTGCAGACTGTTGTAACGTTACATCTCGGTGTTGGAATCCTTTTCAGTGGAATACACACTTTACACTGTTTAGCTGTCAGCATTTTAACCATGTTTAAGCCAGGCTAACGTGACTAGCTAACGTTAGGCTAACATTACCTGCTGTATGTATGTAACTAGAGTCACGCCCTGGGCTGTTTAAAAATTGCATCGCGATTCATTTTTTATCTCAACCGGTTGTAACATTTAAATCGATTTTTAACTGATTCACATCCGTAATAATCACACCTCACTATATCACTCTACAGGACATCTTTTTAGCAGTTGAGATTAGGCGGAATGGGCCTTGCAGCAGAAAATGGGAATAAAAAAAACTCATAAAGATGCCGCAGAATTGCTATATGCAGGGCTGACCCAAGAGCAGAACTCCAACCCCCCTCTACACTACCCTGCATCCCAGCATCATACTTGATAGGCCTGATCATACTCATTGATGACTCAGTAATGTGCATTGTATAGTCATAACATAGTCACCTGTAGTCTATATAAAACAATTAAGAGGGTGCTGTAAATTATTGCTGCAGAAGGATTGTTAATGTGAGCAATAGAGACAAATGTGATCAGGGATTATGCTGTTCTGAAAAGGAACAAGTTATTTTATAATAAGTTATACAGTTTTAATACAGGCACATGTTGTGGGGGTGCAGAAGGTCATGGGCTGAGTGCTGCATTTGTTTTCTGAATGAAGCGATGCAGACCATTACATTTTATAAATTGTCTCTGCAAATGTATAATTTGCACCCTCAAATGACTTTGCTTTGCCACTGTCCCTTGCAAAATATGTAGCCCAACAGATTGTGCGTGTTTCAGTGTAGTTTTACAGTTAAATCATTTTACGGTTAAATCATTTTGTTATCCCATAAAATACTTTTTAGAGAAGATTAACAGCATTGTATTTAGCAGCCAAAACCTGATTTACATCTACATGTTACAAATTTATCATTTGCTTTTATAAGTGATTTAACTAGTGATTTATCAAAAAACGTACCCTTCTGACACATATGTGGCACTGAACAAAGTAGTTGTGATATCTCAACATACCACACTCACCTGTCAATCGCAGTGTGTGTCCAGTAGTTTCTCCTTTTTTTTTCTAGGTGACGCTCCAATCTTTGTTCGGTTATGGGGGTTGTTACTGCTTATTCAAAATACTCAATTCTTGTTCTGTTTCTTATAAACAAAAGCAGAAATGTAGAACCCGTCATTTCCTTTACACAAGTGGATTTCATGCCAGGAAAGGCCTCTGAGCAGCAAATGTAAATACTCTTCATGAAATGTCTACTGGTTGACTCAGGTTACATCAGTGATAGAGAGGAGAAATAAAACGGACAGCAATTTGAAAATGTCAGACATTGTTTCTTTAAGTGCTGAAAGCTTTTATTTGGAAGATGGTTATTCTCAAACTGACCTCCGTGACTCTTTCGTTTCCACACTCAAGACCTCTAAGCAGAATATAATGCTCACACTGAAGCCGTGTGGTGTATGTGGGAGTGTGTGTGTGTGTGTGTGTGTGTGTGTGGGTGGTGGCGGTGGGTGTGCGTCTAACCGACTCCTGCCCTCTCTCTTTGTAACTCTCTTCATCTCGGTCTCTCTCTCTCCCCAGCCTCGATCCACTGTTTTTCATACCCCTCCGTTCTCGCCTCGGCGGGGGTGAGAGTCACAGGTTGACAGTCTCGCAGGTCTCCTCATTACGCCGTGTCTGAGCCAGCAGAGATTTATAGAGATGATAAAAGCAGTCTGGAGGGTGATAATGACCACGGGCTGTGATGCAGGAGGAGGAGTAGGGGAGAGGCAGGGCTCTGTCTGGCTGCTCGCTCTGCCTCTTATCACTCACTGTGCTGCCCAAATGACTCGTACGGAATAAAACAGCAGAAGAAGTTACCTTCAGTCGACTGCTGAATATATTCAAATCTATATGTTATCATATCTTTTCATGTCTGTTATTCCAAATCTCCCTCTGGTTCCTGTGTGACCTATAGGCGGTCGCCGGCATGAGGCAAACTACCAGATTTCATTCACATTTTCATAAAAATATAATTCCATGCATTATTTCCTTCTTTATACTGTAACTTTGCTTACTCTGTGCTACTTACTTTGAAATGATGCATTCATTTCAGATATACAGTACAGTCTGCAAGCCTATTAAAGCAAGATATATGATTGAATATAGGTTTAGATTTCACAGTAAATATATAGTTATTCGTACAAAAATTAAACGCTGCAGTTTTGCCAATACGTGTATGAACATTTTTGGACTTGGGCAATCATTTTTCAAATTAAAGTTAGTGAATTGCTGACCAAAACCTAAAGCTGGCCCATAGCCCAAAAAACGTAATGTCATAAGTGTGGCAACAATTCGTCATTATTTCACAAAAACGTAAGTTACGAAAAAAGGGTATTTTTTCAAATTTGTGGTTTGTGAGGGATATTTGTGAGCTGAAAAGAAAATATGTTGCCTCATCAGTCTTATACTTCACACTTTAAATGAAAGAGCATTTATTTCAGCCTTCAGATGAGAAGTGAAAGGGTGATCTTTTGTGGTTTTACTCCTACGACGTCTCTGTATCTATATGAAAAGAACATAGTGTGTTCACAGTGTAAATGACGCTGTTCCCATCAGTTTCTGCCGCTTATCTTTTTTATCAGTTATAGATCAAGTGTCCTTCTCTAGCTGTTACATTTCACTTGTGGCCTCGCACTGAAGGACAAAGAAAAGTTCTTTCTATAATGGTTTCAACATGAGACTAAGAGCTTGGGCTTTTATTGAAAATCATTAAATATGTACTGTATATATTGTAATTAAGGCACTAGTCAGGCAATATTATTATGTACTCATCATTATTTTTATTAGTAAGATTTTTTTCTGGCATGGTCAAATTAAAGATTACTTAATATATTCCCCAATTTTGTTGTAGTTGTAATTTAAAAAAGACATTGGCATTGCCCTTTATAACCCGTAATTCATGGTCAAAACCCCTGGCGGGGACAACAAACTGTTCATTTCACTTCAGTTTATGTCAACGTCAACTTTATTTGTATGGCACCTTTTTATTACATGCAAACCCAAAGTGCTATACATTAAAAACAGCATACACATTTAAAAACAAAGCATGAATAGAAATTGGAATACGTAGGGTTTATTTGCACATGTATGGCCTAATCCATTTTTATCTTCATTACCTTGTCCTATTTCTAATTTTGCACTTACTGTGACCGTGTGCCCCCTCATGCTACCACTAACCTCTCTAACCACTACGCTAAAAGAAAATATTGCATTATGTAGGTTTTCATTGCTCAGAGTAGAAGCTAATTCGGGGAAAAAAATGTTTTTTCAGCCTTTTAAAATACGCCATTTTACAAATATTCAGACTTACTGTATATTTTTGTCTTGTATAAAACGTGTGAGGGGCCATTTCATGCTCGGAAGGAGCTGTTGGAGTTTTCCCTGTAGTTTCCCTTTGATTGGGTCACAAGTGTTTTTGTTATAAGGTATGGCAGAGGATGCTCAGAATGCTCAGCCTAGGGGTAAGTGAGACTTCCCTGGTTTCAAAGCTACCAGACATTGAACAGCTATAGTATCCTCTTTAGGTGGCATCTGTACATGTATGTCTGTCCTAGAGCGACGTGAAGAGAAGAGACAAATTCCTACTCTCAGTGAGCGGGAAAGGTAAACCAAGCGCTCCGAAAATAAGCCATTTTGCCTGGACTCACTCACTCCTGTGTGTCTCTCTCTCTCTCTCTCTCTCTTTGCTCCCAGTTCCATTTTCTGGCCCATTCATATGGTAATAGGGGTCAGGAGATGAGGGGGTTCTCACGTTCAATGTGAAACTTGGCCTTTTGTGTTGCCTCGGCTCAAGCTGCCGCGACAGAGGCCAGAGGTGAAATTGAATTCAGATGAAATTCCCCAGTGCGTCTGGCCTTGGGCTGGACTGTGCTAGACTGGACTGGTCTTGGTGCAGGGTGCATGTCACGGCTCTCTGTTTGGCCAGGGCGTCAGAGGATGTTGGCTCGGTAAACCTGAGGCTGAGCCAGGGCTGAAGGGATCTCTGCCATCTCTAGGTTGTCATTAAGGTTTGATTGGCATGTTTAAGAATACCACAAAGATTTATGGATTTTAAGCTATACCAGTGCTTGCTATTTTGCACCAATATCAGTGTCTTTGATTTAGAACTTGTAGTACCCAAAACTCAATAATTGTCAGATTATTTGTTTATGCCAGAATGATCTTCAGTGAAGTGGTGAAAAAAAGCCTCTGAGACTGATTTTAGACTATCAAAAAGGAAACTAAAGCAGTCAACTGAAAACAACCCTATTGCTAGACAGCACATTGATATTAGACAATTCTGCAAAACCCTAGATTATGTTCAATAACTACATTTCTTTTAATCTCATTTCCTACAATATCTAGAAATGGCAACTACGTTATGGTTCAGGTTAAGGATAGATCGTGGTTATGGCAAATACAATTTGGTTAAGATTAGTGAAGGATCATGGTTAGGGTTAGGCTAGACTAAGATTCACAGCCAAAGTACAGCTGAGGATGAAGTCATTAGTTGTTTTTTATTAGGAATTTGGTCATAAATCAAAGTATTGGACACATTTTGACCTGTTGATGGCATTTTATGAAAAGTTGGGATCACAGAAATACAAATCATCATGAGGGTATCATGAATATGTAATTGTGAGAATGTTCTCCCATGTCTGTAAAAGACAAATTACATGTGGAATATCAAGCCAAGTCATTAGCAGGAGTAATCAGATACTGAAGGTGGATAACTTAAAGGTAATTTTGGGAATTACTTTGTTAAGGAAGTGGTACATTTTATTTTATTTATATGGACAACACACATTAATCAACATTTCTGTAAATGTGCCACACTCTAAGAAATATCTGCGTATTAGCAGTTGTATGTCTCTATATTTTAACAGAAATTGTCCATAGAACGTGATTAACAGTCAACAATTTACATTTTGAATTGCATAATTTGTGCCCCGACAACTTTTGTCGGCCAAGGGGGGTTTTGGGAGATTGAATAAGTCCACGTTGTGACACTCTCTACGACACATTTGTTGCTTTTTTCTGCATTTTTTTCACATTTTCAAAAGTTTAATAACTGCTTTGTATGAAAGAATTTTATATAGGCCTTACAAAATGTTCTGTATTTTAACAGTAGCTACACACATATTTTCCGTTTTTTAATTACGGGACAAAGTCCGAGACATGAGCTGCCAGAACTTTTTCTGTTATTTTATGGATTTATTTTTTAGATTAGCCAACCGGCTAATTTTCAAGATAGACTATGAACGGACTCCATTTTGTGTGTGTAACCTTGAGTAGCAGTGGGAACATTTACTTTT
The DNA here is from genome assembly GCF_008315115.2 of Sander lucioperca. Taxonomy (NCBI): domain Eukaryota; kingdom Metazoa; phylum Chordata; class Actinopteri; order Perciformes; family Percidae; genus Sander; species Sander lucioperca. The sequence continues at coordinate 34,913,625 of NC_050177.1, forward strand.
CAGAGAAGTAAGGTCAACCTTTTGTCATCCTCCCTCAAAGCATTTATTTTATTTTATTTGTGTCCTTGGGGCCTACAAGCATGAGCTGGTCTTGTCTCAATCACACACATTCTCTCAATAAAACACCTTGGGTTTCTGAAATGTAGAGTGGTGAAGGGATGAGGGTTTTAAATGGAATGATTAAGGGCGCACAGGAAAACAAAGGTGTCCAATGATAACAAAATGTCACTACTTTTTTATTAGCAGTGAATGTTTCAAGCCCTAACTGAGGTGTACACATTTCACAAGCAGTTACTCTACTTAACTATGCCACATTTCCCCTTTCAGTGTCCTGTTTCAGGAAAGACAAAGAAATGAGAGGTGCTATTTTTCAAACTGCTTTCAACATCCACCCAGGGCGGTAATTCTGGGAAATAGGAGACGGCTATTTCCAGCCAAACTAATGTTGTTGAGGGCCTCAGAGAGAGCAGCAACATGCCCTCAGATAAAAAAAGACACAAGACCAAAGTGTCTTGGGAAATTTATAGGGGCCTTACATCATAATTTAATCATATTTGTTTATTTCCTAGTAAAGGGAGTTATGATCTGGGTAAAATCCACCAAGCCTCTCAAAGTATGTGTGTGACACACACGGCGGGTGCATTGGGTTCAAAGAAAAATCCTGTTTACAGTAGGAGCCTGTGTTCTCTAGCGGAGGAGCCTGCGCTACCTGCCATTCTAACATATTTACACTTGTACATTGCAGGGGGAGTACGGAAGCAATTACAAGGCGGTCACATTTGGCTCTGGGTGGAAAGAAAAATAAGCTGGGGAGGCCCAAGGCTAGATCCCATGAGGTCCGAACCGCTACCCTGCCACCTGCATGTGGTTTGATCTACGTTTGTATATTTGTTTTTGAAAACGGCTGTTTTTGGATATTTTATAGATTATATGAATAAAAAAGCATCCTGGGATGCCTGGGTAGCTCACCTGGTTAAGTGTGCATCCCATGTACAGAGGCTCAGTCTTTATTACAGTGGCTGCGGGTTCTATTCCAACCTGCGGCCCTTTCCTGCATTTCAATCTCCCTCTCTCATCCCTTTCATGACTTCAGCTGTCCTCTCAAATAAAGGCCTAAAACGCCCAGAAATAAAAGCATCCTGAAAATTATTAATGGCCATTACTTGGCCACTTTGGAGCAGTGCATTTATTTATTTAACCTTTATTTAACCAGGTATGCCGACTGAGAACAAATTCTCATTTGCAACAACGACCTGGGTAAGACAAGGCATAAACATGCGAGACAACATATAGTTACACAGGACATTTTGCAAAATATAAACATACAAAATACTGCATATAACCGCAGTACAAACTTGTCACAGTGACCATGTTAGCAAACAATGGTAAATGGACTACATTTATAAAGCACTTTTCTAGTCTTAGCTACCACTCAACAGGCTTTACAACAAGCCAGCATTCACACACACACTCATTCACTGGTGGCAGAGGCTACAGGGGCGATAACCATTCACACGCACACTCAAACACACACAGAGATGGCTGTGCCTGAGCAATTCGGGGTTCAGTATCTTCGACGTGTAGAGTGCAGGGGCCCAGGGGCGCCGTATAGGGGGGAAAAGTTAGGACAATTCCAAGGGCCCATGACTGACAGGGGCCCCAAAAAATAGGTAAAAACTAATATAAAATGATTAAACCATTATCATTCAGTATATATATTTCAAATATAATAATAAAATGAATGATCTCTTTGTTTCTACTTGTTTTTGGCAATAAAAGTTAAATATCCCCAATGACCAAAAAGTAAACATCCATATTGACCGACCACCCTCTGACGGTGTTTAGTTGCAGTCAGTAGATGCGCCAGAAGTACAGTGACCACAGTGTTGCCAAGTAACGTTAAATCAAAATCTGGTTTTCAAAAAAGGAAAGAGAGAAAAGAGAGAGAGGAAAGACAAAGGAAAGGCTGTCAAACTGTAACCCAGTTTTTCACCAAGAACGGTGGGTAGCCTATAGTCTGTGAGTGGTATTAACTTGTTGGCTTAATGTCCATAGTGAAATAAGCTAGCTAGCTACAGACTAGTGTTAGCCTACATTTAATCACCATTTAATCAGTGCAGGGAAACGTTTAGCAATATATTTCATATTAAATCATTGTCCCTGCCCCTTTTAGCAGACTTAACAACAGATGAGTCAGCAGCACCCCAGTCTCCCCATAACTGTGCCCCTCCCTGTCCCAGTGAAGAAGGTCAGCAACATTGTGTTCAATGACATGCCAGTTAGCATCATAGCAGGGAGTCTGTGGGGATTTCTCTGTCTCTTTTGCTCTTTTTACCATTACAAAAAAGAAAATGAAATATTTGTTAATGACAGAAATTCAAACACATTAATAACAATTATTTTCTCACATAATGATCATTATGAAATAAAATAAAAAAAAACAACAACCTACTGTCTGTACTGGATACTGGACAGTTGGAAACAGTGAGTAGGTTACCTGAGCCTGCATGTAAGATACAGACAATATTAAAAAAAAAAAAATATTCCAGTTTGATACGTTCATTTAGATTGAATTATGGAATGACATCTATAGATACAGACTTATTCCCATCATGAAGGGCAATTTATATGAGAAGCTTGCACACACACACACACACACACACACACACACACACACACACACACACACACACACACACACACACACACACACAAACACAAAAAAATATATTGTATCTAATGTATGTAATCAAGTGGTGGTGATACAGAACTGTAGGTAATTTGGGTCAATGTTCTGCTGCTTTCATTGTTTTGAGAGGATGTTAATTTATTTTAATTGAAAAGTTAATATATATTTAAGTTTGTTCGTTTTTCTTTTTAAAAAATCTTTCATTAATAATAATAATAATAATAATAATAATAATAATAATTTTGTTAAGAGAATTTTCCATTTTGTCAAATTTTACAATAAAAATACATTGAGACTGTAAAAGATATCCTTCAGCACATTTTTTATGGTTGCTTTTAATGTTGCATCCAATAGTGAACTGCATTCTAGACTTGCATGCATGTACAAATCACCAGCAGTAAATATTGTGCTAGTACTAGTATTGAACTACAAGAAGCAAGACAGTTGCAAGCCTTTAATTAGAGTTATGTAAAGCTTTTGATGGGACAGTTAGGTCCTAGAGATGTGGTGACAACAGCTGCGCAGAGGGGGCCCAATTCGATTTTTTGTCATGGGGCCCAAAATTCCTGGCGGCGCCCCTGCAGGGGCCAGGGATCAAACCACCGACCTTTTAATTAATGGACGACCGCTTTACCTCCTGAGTACAAGTAAAGTTGCGGGCCGTAAAAGAAAAAAATAAGCTAAAAGACGGTAAAGAGCTCCCTCTGGGAACTGCAGACTGGGTGATAAATATTGGTGGGTTCGTCACTACGAGTGAGGAGAACAGTTAAGCTAGTTAGCTATTTTAGTTTCTTCTTTATGTTGATTTGTTATGTACTGTTATGAGCTCCTAGGTTTTGTTGACATGCTCGACCCGAGGCAAAAGCTCTATTTTTGAAGTGGATTTGTAAAAATGCCTTGTTTGTTTGTATATCTGTATTCTGAATAAATAAAAAAATAAAAAAGTTAAGCTAGTTAGCAACTAGTGTTAGCCTCCTCAACCCTAGTAAAAATACTCTAACCCCCTACCTCTAACCTTATCCTTCTAACACTAACATTCCCCTCAGTCAAAAATCGTAACTTAAATCTACTTTAAATCACACCACAAGCCTTGATTAATACATTCCCACGCCAAGTTGTCAGGGTCCAGCTAGAGACATAAAAACTGTCTAACCCTAACCCTGAATATAGAGTGTACACATGTATGGCAACAACAACAATATAATGGACGTTGGGTACTTACTGTATGTGGTGTTTGATTAGAATTGACTTCATTTTAAGGGCTTCCCAAATGCAACTCTTCCATTGAAGGCCCCAATACCTGCTCGGTTCTGTTGTAAATACACTATTTTCATCTGAGGTGAGGTGAGCTGTGTGATGTTTATTAAAAGTGTTCGTGCTGAGTGAAACTTTACTAATAGATGTGACGGTCCTGCGGAGCAGTGTGACATGGGCTGATGAAGAGAGATAGATTTATTCTTTTTTTCTGGCTGTTTCACCTTGAATGCTGGCATGGGGCCAAGCACCACAGGTAGTGTTTATTTTGTCATGAGGCGTGTGAGAGGTGCATGCAAGCTGAAATGAATGTTCTTTGCCTTTGTCCTCTGCCACTGCTCCATCCCTTCATCCTCCAGTCCATCCGTCAGCAGGGCTTTGACAGGTCTGAATGCTCAGGAAGGCTGCTTTCCATTTGGGATATTTTGTCTAAAGAAAATGTCTCGATTTTTGAATAGTAGGATTTTGCAGTTTGATAATAGGAGTTTTGGGCTGCACAGTATTAAAGCTTATATTTGTGCAAGTCATTACTATCTTTAATTTAAATTTTTTTTTTTTTTAAACATACCATTTTTTTATGTGAATCCAAGAATTCCAAGAAGAACCGGTTACGTCAGCTAACAACAGCATCTTGCATTTCAGATGCTGCTTTAGAGCAACAGGCCAAGCAGCGAAAGGCTAGGCTACTAAGTTAATTTGTCCATCTGTCTTTCACATTTTCATTATTTATAATTAGAAGTTGCAATACATTTCATCATATGTTTTTGTTTTGGAAGTTAACTTTTTGTTTTAGACTTGTTTTTGTCATCTCTTTAATACCATAGTGATTGGATGAAGTTGCACCGCTACTTCTGATAGTGAGGTTGTTCATGCATGTATGCACACATAAAATGTGACATAAGTCAGGCTCATTGACAACCAGTATCCATCAATTATATTATACAATTATACAAAATAAAGTCTAACTCTCTTCCAAAGATAGAAGTGGAAGTATGAGGTTTGTTTCACAATACACACAAGTCTAGAAGCAGTCAATCCATTTTGTGTCTTATTTTGTGTCTTGTTCATCATACTTCTAGCCTGTAGTTGCTGAAGTGTTTCGTGTGTAAGCCTACCTAGCCGGACAGATGATTGACATCTGGTAATACATTGTGGAGAAATGTGAGAGACCAGCACAGCAAGAGGAAGTGCAATGAGGGAAGATTGGTGAACAAGAGTGCAGTAAATTAAAATAGAGCTAGAGAGGGGGAATAAGAAGACTACTTTATTTCATGCTGCTTCTCGCCACAAACTATCACCCTCGTGTGACAGGTAATTATTTTGGCGGCCAGCAGACCTCCCCAAAGCCTCCCTGCCAACCCGGTATCTACACTTCTCTCAGGGGGCCATCTGTGCTCAGCTACCCCAGATAAGTGAAAGAAATGTGGGGCAGCCATGCTGTGATGTGATAGGCTTGTCTGGAGCTTAGGTGTGCGTGCGTGCATGCGTGTGTGCGTGCATGCGTGTGTGCGTGCATGCGTGGGGAAGGGCGGGTTCAGTCAATACAGTCAACAGACATCTGCACCCGCTTTGACATGCAGATTTGTGTTGCAGAAAGATTTCATGAAGATGATGTTTTTCCACCACATAGGCATTACCTAACAATAGCACGAGTTGGTCAGACCTTCATATTAGAGGGATCGCTACCACTTATGTTAAGGCAAGTAACTTTTGGGTATAATCTTAAGAGCTAAATCTCCAAAGTAAATGATTTTGTTATGTTCAGGATTTTTTTTCTGAATTTTAGATTTCAAAAATCTGACATGCGATTGTTTTTTGTGTGTCACTCTGCCAATGAGCCTAATTAGGGCCTAATAACACTTACACACAATATTTTATGCAGGGTTAAGTGTGAAATCCATAAAAATTAATTTGTTAGTAGGCATGCATTTGTATGTAGGCAGTGTTGGGAAGGATACTTTCAAAACGTATTCCAATACAGAATACATGCCCACAAATGTAATTTGTAACGTATTCTGAATACTTGGATTACTTCCACATTGAATTGCATTTTATAAGTGTAGGAATGCAGCCATCACATACAGCTTACTAAACAGGCCTATTCTGGTGTGTTTTTCTGTTCCAACTGGCTGAATGTGTACCTGAACAAGCAGATAGATTTTTGTATTGTAGTCCCGAACTGCATACCACAAAAATCTAACCGCAGTCTAAGCTACCACGAGCTAATTTTAGCTAACATTAGCTAGCATGTCAAACGTGGCTAGTCAGTCTTTCAACGGCTCTGGGGCTAGTAAATCAGCACATAGGAGAATGTAAAGTCGCACGTCAACTATAAAATAGCAAGGTGACCAGTAAAACTACAGCAGACGACTACCCCTGGCTAATTAAAAAAATAACTTAATTTGAGATGCTTCTTCAGGTTAGAGGTGGAGTAATTTGGACGCTGAAAGGAGGTTGGTTGCTGGCAAGCAGAGGTTGCACTGTACAGTTATATTTCATTCTTCCTGTTTGTTCTTTAATGTGAAATGATGATGATGATGTTTGAATTTCCAAGATAGATACACATTCCTGCCCTGGCTCTGTTGTGCCGGTTCTGACTCCATTGTGACTGATCACACAAATAGCTAATTTTTTAGTTTTCATATTGGGGCTTCTGGGAAATGCATGGAGTTGCCTTAATTTATTCAGAGAGTGATGGAATAAACTCGTGAAACAGAGAAGTATCGTCACGTAATCCATTGATTTCAACAATGTAACTGTATTCTAACTACCAACTGTAACGGAATACAGTTACTCATAATTTGTATTCTGAGTACGTAACGCTGGTACATGTATTCCGTTACTCCCCAGCACTGTATGTAGGATGTTTTTTTGTATGCATTTGGCATGTTAACCAATCACAAATGATTGTAAATGCTGCCTTTGATCATAGATCTCATTTTAATGCAGCAAATTTGATGATGAAGAAGAAGACACTTTGCCAACTACATTAGCTCCACTCGTTTGGTAAAAATGAAAGGAAATTTAATATAAAAAGTTATAATGCAGAAACCTCTATTTATTTGACAATCTGGAAACATAACAGCTAAGCTAAAATATAAAGGTTAGGTTTTCAAGATTGACACACAGGGTGGATAAGGACATGCTTCAACACCTGCAGATGGCCTCTGTATTTTTATTTTATAGTTTGCTTGTTTGGCACAGCTAGCAGGTCAACACTGCATGGAATCAGCACTCGATGGCCACTTCAGTGGTTTGTCATGCTAATTATTGCAGTGCTTTAGTCACCTTGCTACATGACAACAGCGTGCCGGTTTTTGATGAACAGCATAGAGCTGGGCTGAATTTTAATGGTCCAAGTGCAAAAATCAGGCTTTGAAAGACATGTGGCTTGCTTTCCGCAACGCAAAATGAATGACGGTGTGAATCTGTAGGCATACTGAAAATAACTAATTTGCAAGATAGTAAGATAAAGTCAAATGTTTTGACACTAGTACTGTATATTAGCCTGACAAGCCAGACCCACATCAAGATGTTGGGTCTGGGAACTCACCATTGTCTTTCACATTCCCTCTGCACGCAATAGGATAGCGCTACAACCAGGCAGAGCAACAAAGAAGGTAGCGAAGCTAGTTGATAGATTAAACTTTTGCTGTATCCGGTCGGCAAAACTCTGAACACATCTTCCTTTTTTAAGAATGATTTCAGTGCTGTTCTTTTCTCGAAGAAAAGCTTAACTCCAAGTCTTCCAGAAGACCGCTGTTCCCAGCAGCAGCAGCCATAAGGCCGCCTACCGACTCTATACACAATGTGATTGGCCTGACCAGAGTTTGGTTTTTCCAGCTCGCAAGCCAACGGAGAGTGCCTAGACCCCTCTGGCTGCAAAATAAATTTGCTGCTGCTAGGGTGCGTCTAGATTTCTAGGCTAACTGTATATGAGAGACAGTCATCCTTTCCATATTTGGGACAAAAGGTGAAGTAGTTACTCTATTGTAAATTTGTATGAAGTTCTATTTGTGCTAAAATAGTGTTCCAGTTTTTGTGTTTATAGCATACTGTCTTTGCATCTGTCTGATGTCCTCACTACACAAAGAACGCCTGTTCTTTCAGTTGGCATAAAGTTATGTATGAATGCAAATTATTTAACTGAACTGATGTGCAAAGTCAAACAACAGAGCCGATCGACAAAGTCAAACAAGAAAAACACCACACAATCAAACACAAGACATGCACAAAGTCAAGTCAAAGAACAACAAGAAGAATATGTGTAAACAAAGATGAAACGTGACCGTGATACATGCACATTTTTAATTCCACCACCCGGTTAACAGCCTTTTCTCCCTGTTGAGGTCAGGAAGAAGGTAGTGGATACACCAGGCCAGCACTCAGAGGCTCAGAAGGAGCTTCTACCCTCAGGTCAGTAGGATCCTATATGAGGACACTGCCTAAAGCGGGATTTATGCCTCTGCAGAGGCTCCACACGGAGCTTTCACCGTAGCCTATGAAAGTGGCCTGAAGTTTATACTTGTGTGTTGGTGTGTGCGTCAATCTCTTTAAGAGAATAGCAGGGCCAGCATGTGTGTGTGCATGGAGAATGTGGTAGAGCGAGTGAGAAATTAACAGTGATAAGCTTTGGAGCGAGTACCGACGCTTTCTGACCACGGTTGGAAATCTGTAGCAGGAAAAGTTAACCCTCTCCTTGATTTCATGTTGTTTATGGAGGAGAACAAGTAAATGAGTCGGGGCCACTGCCAAGCGGACCAATCACAGTTGTAGTGATCTGTGTCTCCGTGATGTGTAGTTACACTTTTTAAGAGGTGCATGTCAGGCTACGGCATAGGGTTCGTATCTCCACGTACCTACGTATGTACCCACGGCGTCGTTTTAACGCAGAAGCATAAATTGGCCTTAAATTTAAATTATTTATTTAAAATGTAATAACAATAACTTATTATTATTATTATTATTATTATTATGCTGTTAAACGACAAAACGAAGAAACGCTAGTATAGTACAGAAGGGTATTTTACAACAACATTGAACGCAACACAAGCGTATGGAGCCGGACCCAAACGCAACACTCCCGTCATTGTTGTTTATCCGACAGCGGGAGTATCCATGCTGTCTTAAATTACAGCTGGTCTCCTCTGTGTCTTCAGCTGCAGACTGTTGTACGTCCGGGTGTTGAATCCTTTCCAGTGAAATACAGTCACACTTTACACCGTTTAGCTGTCAGCATTTGTGTTTAAGCAAGCTAACGTTACTAGCTATATAGGCTAACGTTACCTACATCAACACCATAATGAACGATCACTAGGCAGCATAGCGCGGTCTGGTTAGAATCAGGAAAAAGAGGGAGTCAAGGTGGCATCGGTAGGTGCCATTTTAAAGTAGGCGCCATTAGTCTACCGGTCCACCACGTGCAACACAGTATACTGAGAAAACACAGATATCAGGGTGAACAGCACCACTCTCTGGCAGGGAGGGAAACAGCACACATTCAAATACAAAAAAAACATTATGACTCAGGGTCATAACATCCCCCCCTACACCTAAGATCAAACATTTCTTTCCCCAAAGGACCGCGGTTGAGGCTGAACCAACATAAACCTGACAATGCTGCAAAGAAGAGCCTTGGCAGGATCAAATGAGTCCTGACAAACAGCAATCCAGACAAATTGTCTGAAAGCGCTTACCAAGCTAGTGAGGGGCACAACTACACTATTACAATTCTTACAGAACCCATGATAACAGCCACACATTCCCAGAACCACGTTTCGGGCATAGGATAGTCCAGAATATGTGTCAGGGTCATAACAAAGGTGCATGATGAAAATATAATATGCTGAAAGGACACAGATGCAGAACTTGATAAAGAAAGAGTTGTTTGTTAACCTCCGGTGTCTACAGTATATGATTGACAGAGAGCCTCAGAAGCAAACAAACTGGCAGACAGGTGTTCTTACACCAACTTGCTATCATGCATCACACATCAGTCAGTCAGTCAGTCAGTCAGTCAGCTATCAGGTCATCCATCCAGTCAGTCAGTGTTTCATCTGTTCTGTCAGTAAGTTCATGATTCAGCCAAGCAAGCAGCCAGTCAGTCTGGCAGAGAGCAGCAAAGGAACACATAAATAAAACATACTGTAGTGAAGGCTTTAGAAGTATCGAGCTCTTCAGTTCCTCTGGGCAACAGACATCTCATTTTCTCTCTCTCTTTCTCTCAATTTTTCTTATTTAAGACAACTTACTCTCACTGCATTACTTTATCTTTGCTCCCCCTTTCTCTCCTTTGTCTCCTTAGTCGGTTAGTCTGCATCTTATGTGCAGTGTCTTGGGCAGGTTAAAATTAGATAGTATAATATTTATTCTGTTGAATTCTGTTAATTTAGCCATCAGTCTCAGATCTTGCATTCCAGATCACATACTGGAAACAGCCATTTTCCATTTGAAGTTCATTGGGTTCATTGTGTCACGGTACTCCATTTTCTCCTCGGCTGCCATCTCTATTTATTTTACCGCCTTCAGTGGAAAACGTCCTCTCTTGTCCATGTGCCTGTTTCACACACACTTCCTCTCGGCTTCCTCTCTCTGCTGAGCCGTTAAAAAAACACTAACTGTGCCCCTCTATATGTGCAGTATACTGTGGCGACTATAGCGACTTATGAGTTATAGCCCTGCAAGAGACCCTGGAGCTGGAACACACTTAAAGGAAGGGGAGGGGTGAGTGTCTTCCGTTAGTGGTGTACTAGAGGAGGTAACACTGCATTGTGTGTGTGTGTGTGTGTGTGTGTGTGTGTGTGTGTGTGTGTGTGAGAGTGTGTGTACAGTAGGTACAGGGTGTAACATTACCCTGTTAACCCAATGTGTCTGTCTTCTAGTTTCCCATGCTCAATAAGACAGTGCTGATTGATTTAAGAAAGTTAATCAAAAGGTGAAAACATGTCTTGTCATGCCTCAAGTCTTTGAGACGTGACATGCAAGTCAAAAAGCAAGTTTGTCTGGTCCATCAATGCATAGTGTAAAAATGACAATAGTGCAATGACCAACAGCATTCTAACATGTGTTCCTCTGGTCCAGGTAAGCAAATTGTAGTGGGTCCAGAGATTTTGACTAACCGCTTAAAGCACTTTCCTGATGGTGGAGGTAGTTTTTCAGCCAGAGGGCTTTAGTCTTTTTGGGGACAGGGACAATGGTGGTCTTCTTGAAACACCAACATACCGCCAGTTGGTTTGCACACAACTTGAGAGCTCGGCCAAGGATGCCATCAGGTCCAGGTGCCTTTGCGTTGATTAATCCTTTTGAGGGATCAGCACACATCTGCCCTGGGTATTACTAGTGGACATCTGTCCTGGGCCTATTGTACCTCCTCAGACGGGGAGTTTTTTCTCAAAGCATGTATAGAAAGTTCTTGTGAAGTTGTTCATCCAAATCACCCAAGTTGTGCTTTAAGCTTGGCACAGACTTCCCCGTTAACCCAGTGCTTCTGATTTGGGAATGTCCCTATAGTAGTACTACTATACTCAGTACAATGTCATTGATGCATTTGCAGATGTAAATTATATTTTTGTCCTTTCGATAACTCCATACAGCTCGTCCAGTGTTTGGGTGGTGTCATCATGTGGTGGGATGTACACCTGTGTGAGAACGACCGAGGTAAACTCCCTTGGGAGATGATAAGGGTGGCATTGGATAATGAGGTGCTCTAAGTTAGGAGAACAGCCCGTAGAAATGATCTCCACATTACCACTGGTTGTTGATGAAGCAGACGCCTCCCCCCTTGCTCTTCCCCGATGCGATTGTCCGGTCTTGGCAGTGAATGGAGAGTCCCTCTGGAACAATGTCTGACTCTGGGATCGAAAGGTTTAGCCAAGTCTCTGTAAAAAAAATATAACGTTGCATTCCTAGTGTTCTGTTGAAAATTCATACTGCTCCTGAATTCATCCAGCTTATTATCCAGTGACTGGACATTTGCTAGAACAATACTCGGTAGAGGAGGCCAGTTTTCATGTTTCCTCTGCCTGACCAGGACGCCGGCCTGCGACCCTCATTTCCTTTGTGTCCTCCATATTCTAGGTCTATTGCCTATTGTTTGTTGGTCGTGGTGAAAGGTGCTGTCCACCAATGATCTAATGACCACAACAAACCAATATTCACTTTACCTTTAGCTCTGTTTTGGTCTCCACCATCTCCTGAATAAAGTATTTATGTCTTTAGATGTTCGACTTTTTTTCTTTTGCTAACATTAGCTGTGTTTATCTACCTGGTGGTGCTGAACAGGTTACGTATGGTGGGTTATCTTGGCAGCTGAAGACAATGGGCTAGAGGAGGCGTGCGCTATATCTGGGTGATATATCTTTTTAGGTTTATTACTATGACGGATCCTTTGCAGAGTAATTTAATTCATTGTTAATGTAAAAAATATTGATTATTAACAAGTAAAGTGTTAGTGATTGTAACATTTTCTAACAAGAAAAGTAAAATATTTAACTGAAAAAGTAAAAAGTTTTTTTGTAGACGCCTACAAAAAAAAATGGCTAGACTTGTGACCTATGACTAAGAGACTTTTATATTTTTTTGACGCACTCTAAAGTGTTGTACTGTGGAAGTAAAAGTACACAAAACAGGAAGATAGGAGCGAGGGAACTTTTGGTGCTGTAACTGGGTGGTAAAGTAGAAGAAGAGCACTGAAACCCACAACTAAACAATATCACCTGACTCCTCTTCTCTTCTCTCCTCTCCTCTCCTCTCCTCTCCTCTCCTCTCCTCTCCTCTCCTCTCTTGCTGTTCTTAATGCCATTACCAACCAGTACTGTGGACCGCACTGGACAAAGAAGACAGCATTGAGGAGGAGGGGGGAAAGAAAAACACCTGGCAGTTGTGGCGCAAACTCGACCGAATAATGAAAATACAAAATGAATGATCACCACGCTCTGGGCGTTCGCATCCCTCACTCAAAAAAAGAATGAAAAAAAACTTTGTTGCTGGATTACTGTGCAAAAAATCGGAAAATGAATGACATACACACATTCAAAGACAGGGAGAGGGAGAATGTGGCGGACAAAAGGTGAGCACGGTTTGCCGATCTTACCCCTTCCATTCATCTATCCCTCCCTTTATCACCCCCTTCCACCTTCCCCTCTGTCCGCTCTGTCATTCTCTCTGTCCCCTCTGTGCTCTTGCCTTTGTCTGGGTCCGGCCAGAGTCTGGCGGACCCAGACAAAAGAATTCTGCCTGTCATGGAGAAAGAGCAAAGGTCTTTGCTCTCCGGGGGGTGGGGGTGGAGGGGTGGCTGGGTGTCAGGGTTGGAAAGGCATTGTCAAAGCCGTGGCTATCCATTGTTGTTTCTGATCTGACGCCTACCTCGCCCATCTCTTCTGTCTCAGATTTCCTTGTCTGTCCACCTTTTCCCTGGGCCTCTGTCTTTTTCGGGAGCGAGGGATGGGAATATGGAAAAAGGGAAATGCGGCAGATGTCTGGCATGAAGCTGTTTGCCTGTCTAGTGCTGTGGCTGCTTCAAGCTTGGTGGCGTTCCGCGCAGTGTGCTCCTCCTCCTGTGGCGCTGGTTGTTAATACCCCAGGGGAGGTGCTGTTGCCTCCAGTGATGGTGCAAACTTTGGAGTATGTGTCTTTGTCTTTGAGTGATGTAACATTGCGCCATTTTGTAAAAGGTAACTTAAGTTAAGGTTAGTTAAGTTAACTTAAGTACATTAACTCAGGTATTATGGGTGCAGCGGATCACAAAACACACGGTTTGGATCGTATCACGGTTTTGAGTCACGGATCGGATACATTTTCGGATCAGCACAAAAAAGGGTCTGTACCCGGCTCTAAGCCCCTATTCTCGGGTAACTCAACTACCAACTGATACGATGGAGCTCTGTAGCCAGCGTCTGTACCCAGCAATAAGTCCCCTATTCTTGGGTAACTCAACTACCAACTGATACGATGGAGCTCTGTACCCGGCTCTAAGCCCCCGGCTCTCGGGTAACTCAACTACCAACTGATACGATGGAGCTCTGTACCCGGCTCTAAGCTCCCGGCTCTCGGGTAACTCAACTACCAACTGATACGATGGATTTCTGTAGCCTGAGTCTGTACCCGGCAATAAGCCCTCTATTCTCAGGTAACTCAACCACCAACTGATACGATGGAGCTCTGTAGCCGGCGTCTGTACCCGGCTCGTAGCTCCCTATTCTCGGGTAACTCAATTAGCTACTGCCGTTGATACGATGAAGCTTTAGCTGGCGTCACGGCTTTTCGAGTTCTTCCACTCGTCCAGTAGACATTACCGCCTCTATTAACTGCTTTTAACATGCTCTGTTCACGTGACCATACAATAGATTTGAATATGAGCTGTTTACATGAACAGAAAATTTAATTTAATTTTTTTTTTTATTATTATGGTTAAACTTTGCAATTAATCCGCGGCTCACATGCTTTCCCGAATCGTGAGTGTTGAGCCATATGGACCACGAATATGGTCCATTACACCACTATCAGGTATTGTACTTAGTAGTAGTACTTAGTAGTACAATATTGAGGTACTTCAGTATTTCCATTGTATGTTATTTTATACTTCTACTCCACTCTATTTCAGAGTGAACTGTTGTCCTTTCAACATCACTACATTTATTTGACAGCTATAGTTTTTTATTAGATTACGTTTTTTAAAACATTTAATAAGCGTAATAGAATACATTGTTAAAGATTAAGCCAGTGTTTTCCAACCTTTTTAGCCTGTGACCCATCCCATAAATACTAGTTGGAGCCCTCTCTAAACTTCTCAGATTTTGCATTTGAATAACTTCTTGAGCTAAAGTTTTCCAAATAATATAGAATTCTTTTTATAGAATATGGAAAAGTATGGGTATAAATTTGGGTTGCAGAACTTTTTCTTCTTTCTTATTCCATTAATTATCTCAAAACCCCTCACATTTATCTTGTGACCCTTTGCAGGGACCAGACCCCTCGGATGGGAACCACAGGACTAAACTACTTAATTGTATATAAAACCTCAACCAGCTGCAACAGTAAAATGCTGCTTATGCATTGATCCTTCAGTGACATCTATATTGCAATATATGATAAAATATCAGTTTTTCTGCATGTCGAGATCTTTTACATTTTGATACTTTAAGTACATATTGTTGCTAATACTGCTAATACTTTGCTGCTTTACTTTTACTTAAGAAGGGTTTTGAATGCCGGACTTTTACTTGTAATATCATTTTGTATGAGTTACTTTTACTTAAGTAAAGAATCTGAATACCACCAACCAGTCATAGATTTATTTAAAAAACAAAAATTACAACATTTTTATTTATTCATTTAACTGTCCACTTAATTTCTCTGGGGCTTTCAGCCACGTCAGAGTTAAGATCATTTTTATCTACCTACTGTACATTATATTCTGATACCAGGTATGTAAAGTACTTTTTGGTGGATACTGCAAAATTCCTTTTATTGTATTTGTATATTTTTCTCTCTCTAAAACAGTCACTTTTATTACAAACAGTTATCAGAAAGAACCTTAAAAAAACACATGTCAATACTGTATGTGTGTATTTGTATTTCTTTATAATATTGCAGGGGACATGGCCGTCATGTCCTCAATGGTAGCTATAGCTCTTTTAAGTATAAAGAACATTTTAATCCATAACCGCAGATAACCGCCCCATGATCTTTTAAAAATATACTAGATGTCCCTTTGCTTTGACAAGGTTACAGTAACATGACTTCCTGCTGTCAGCATGCATTTGTGCAACAGTCTTTCCATTTGAAAGGTTTGGGGAAATCTTGGTCAAATGTCAGTCAGTCTGTTGTCAAATGACAGTCAGCTCTCAGAGACAAACGTTCAAACTATGACTCAGCCTCTCTGTGATTTTACTGGAGAGTACAAACCAGAGCTGACAACTGCTCACTGTGTTGAATGATTAGTTGAATATTGATGCTGAAGCTGTTTACCATATATTGATGATATTCAGAAATATAACCCGTGCTGTGTCATGATTACGCTCAAACACATGGAATGGAGGACAAATGTGTCCGATTTTAATGTAGTTAAAGATTCTCACATCCCTAAACCTTTATTCTGGTGTTGTTGCCTCTGCATATTTCCCTCTTTTGCGACGATTGTTGCTATGCAGCAGTCTGGGGACAAATTGATTATTCAGTCCGGAGCCCAGACAGCCAATTGTCTCCTGTACGGCTTTGATTTGCTGAAATGTCATTCTGACTGATGCCAGTGGGGATAATTTTCTCAATGTCACAGTAAACAATAAATATTTACTGAGTGTGAATTGTCAGCGGCTAAATCTGATTCAAATGGTAATATTTGTATCAAAGTGGTCTGGAAAATAACCAGCCGGAACGTTATATAAAAATGGAAAAAAAAACCTTTTCTATGTTTAGTAGTTTCTTAATCTCATATGGATGGGTCTGTTTTCTGTATTTTTAAACTGACAGAATAGTGAGTTTGATGACACAGGTTTGTAGAGACACTACATTTATTTTCTGTATTGTTACAAATTATAACTTTTGACAAAATTGCACAATTTTCTTATTATGAACCTTAATATGCAGTGTTAAAACAAACCAGTTATTGTATAACAGGTACCAAATTTCCCACTTTCATTAAACATTATAGGTATATGGCATACATACTTAAGAGCTGATGAAGTGACTTTCAGTGATTTCTAAATGTCTCATAGCTCTGTCTGTCTGTCTGTCTGTCTGTCTGTCTGTCTGTCTGTCTGTCAGCATGAAGTCTGTGCAGTCCTTGGCTGTACTGTAGTTTCTCTTTTGTACCAGCAGATGGGGAAAGGAAACATCTTAATGGGATGAGTGTAAGTATGTACAGGAGCATATGGGAGATGATTGTAGGGCTCACAGTGTCTCCTGTGACTGCTCGCCGGTTTGCTGTTGTTTTATGAGACAAAACTTGTGGCGGTATGGTTGATGGCAAAATCGAGGATATTTGAATAAAAAAAAAAAAAAAAAAATGCTTAAGTTCTTAAGTGATTTTTCTGTTTTTAGAATTAAACTGATGTTGCAGATTACTTGTTAATGTTCTCAGGAAAGAAAAAAGTATAAAATTGATATATATATAATTCAACTTTGTTGTAGGCAGTAAAATGTATACATTTTCACGTTGAATTATTGTTTTGTAAATGTTCATGATAAAAACTTTCTTGCAAACAGTTTCAGTACAAACCATTCTTGATTTTTAAAAGTTAAGAAACGTTTTTTTCTTCTTGTTGACTTCTATCTTTATGGCATATGAATCAAGTAAAATCTTTCAAACTTACTTATTTAAATTATAATTGACTGCAATCTGAAAAGGTTTGTTAGCTTCTCTCTAAACAATTTAAGAAACAGCATTTACTTTAAAATGGCAACACAAGAACTGCATGTTATTTAGCATGAAATATTAACGTTATATATATATATAACCATTTTGTAATTGTCATATATCTACTATTGTCCTTAACTAAATCAAAAAGTAAAGTATTGTTATATTATTATTTGATTGAAATCTTATATTGATCATCATTTCTGTCTTTTTCCTTTAATTTGAAAGCACCAGACCCCAAATGCCCTCTACAAAAACTTTTATTTTTATTTAAGATTTATTAAACCCCCTCCATATTTTCAAAAGTTTGGAAATTACATACATTATCAATGCAGGTCAAATCCCATCCAGAATGATGCAAACACTTTCAAATTTCATCTTAAATCCTTTGATTTCAATAATGGACGTGCCACACGGTTGATGAAGTTTATGGTTGATTTAAATAGCGTTGGAAAGAGGAGGGGGAGATGGGGGGGGGGGGGGGGATCACGTTACTCCGGTGCTTTAGAAGCGCACTATACAGCTACAAGATAAGCGACACACACACTCTCCCTCACTCTACACACACACACTCCCTCCCTGAAACGAGTGTCTCTGGGAGATGATTTCCTTCCCTGCGCGTCGTCCCCCTCGCGCACCCCCTTTCTCTGGGCCCCCGCCCCCCTCCTCTCTGCTACGCAGTGTAAACACAGTGTTCCAGAGGAATGTTGGACTCCTTGACCTCCACTGCAGTTCACTCGGTTCAGCCTGGCCGCGCTGTGCTCCAGCATCAGCAGCAGCAGCCCCCACCTCCCCTCCCCATCTCCCCATTACCTCCCCCTCCAGAGCCCCTTCACTTCACTCTCTCTATTTTTCCCCGCCTTGCCTTGCTCCTTCTCCTTGTCTCGACTCTCCTCCTTTCTCCTCATTTTTTCTTACCCCCTCTTTTTTCTTCCTCTCCTTGTCCATCACCTCCCCCCCCGCCCCCCACCCTCTCTTTTCCTTTCCCTTGTTCTCTCCCTATTTCCACTTGTTTCGTTTAAATCGCAGTCATTTCGTAGCATAGCGGTGGATGGTGTCTCTTTTTTTCCTCTTTCTGGTTTAGTTCACATACTTGATTGGCACATCACAATCCAAACTGAGAAAACCTGCAGCTGTAGTGAAACCACCATGTAAAAGATTGAGAACATGTAGTCGGTGTAGTAACTATATTCTACACGGAAATGTGACAAATGCACTCAAATACACACACCTTGCTTAGATGCAGCATCCCCCCCCCCAACCCTCTTCCACCTCAGCCCATAGTGGACTGCGGTTCCTAGAAACAGGAACCGAGAGCCAGAGGCTTTAGTGTCCCTGCACCGCGAGGTGTCTGAGGGAACAGAAAGCAAAGGGTTACAAGTGCATCTGGCCGCTCGTTGGTTTCATTACCACGGTGACAAGATGGCCAGAGCAGACATGCTGCTCGCAGTTTTCCCTGACTGTGCCATTTTCAACGGTTCAGGGGGTTTAATTGCTGCAGGATAGAGCAGATTATAAATACATGCAGCCGGTCATCGCAGGTCGTGCTGAATGAGAACGTCTGAGGGAATCAGAGACTGTTTGTATATTTGTAATAGATGCTGCTAGTGCTGCAGGGGCTGCACGGGGCTGCACGGGGCAACCGTGTCCCAGCCGGCAAATCAGGCAATCAGTTTTATTGCTGTCTGTCTGTCTGTCTGTCTGTCTGTCTGTCTGTCTGTCTGTCTGTCTGTCTCTCAGCCTGCCAGCTAATCTGACCTGCAGGGTCAGCAGCCAGCCAGCCAGCAGATAAACATGGCTAGTACGAATATAGATACATCAGAGGAGAGAGCATTTGTGTATGTGTGTGTGTGTGTGTGTGTGTGTGTGTGTGTGTGTGTTTGTGTGTGTGTGTGTGTGTGTGTGTGTGGGGGGGGGGGGGGGCTCTTTCAGATCATTTTTTGCATGCAAATCCGCTCAAACACAAAAGCATTGGAGCAAATTCATGCATTTACATTTGAATAGACAGTTTTACATCTTTATATTAATTTGACACAGCGAGGTGCAGACCAGTGTCAGCCTGAATTCAAGCAATGCTACACGTTTTTTTTAATCTATTGCTTAAAAAAAGTAGCAATACCACAGTGTAGAAATGTTCTGGTATAAGCTGAAGTGCAGCATTCCAAATTTTACTTAAGTAAAAGTACACAAAATGCACTTTGTGTAAACAGTTAACCCATAATTGGGTTGGTGCTATATTGAATTGGGTCAGTTTTGACACAGTGACTTTTAGTAGTGTGCTTTAATATGTATATATCTTATATATAAAAGTATATATTATATGTATATATAGTATATAAGAGATGGAATCATTCTGAGAATACTGTTTTGAAAAATGAGTTAGAAAGTATACAGAATTCATTGCTTTTTATTGAAAAAATGGATACTTATACTTCATAATCATAGATGGGTAAACATGAAAGACTGTATTTTATTCTAAAAAAAATGGTTGTAATATTGCATGTTTTGTGTTTTATGGTCATTTATGGAATATATCTCTAGTACAGTTGTTATCCACTGAGAGTAAATATGGTATTTATAATTTAAAGGATGATGATAATATTGTTTTGTATACTTGGTAATCATGTTGAACTATAGGTCACATGACTGATCACTTTACTGGATATCAAGGACCCTATACATATTTTCTACTTTACTTTTTATTCTTTTATGGGTTCCTTGCTGTACATAAATAAACAAACTCAAATGGAATTGCATTTGACTCGTAGAAAATGAGCACTGATTTCAAAACCTGAAGGGTTAAAAACACACTCAACCAAAACTCATTAAAACAGATTTTATTTTCTGCACACTAAATACACACTTCAGTTTATATTGTCTGGTCATTTATGGTTCAAAAACATCCTGTTTCTGTGGTTCAAAAACTGCACACAAATCCGAGGTATTGAGTCAGTTTTCTTCCTCCTCATCGTCTTCTGCATCATCAGCCTGACTTAATTCTGTCTTGTGATCCTCTCTCCATTACCATTAACCTTAACTGGAGCTTTTCCCTATCTTTCTTTCTGCTGGGCCGGCGGCTCTTCCTTCCTGCTTTCTCCTCAGTGATTTGAGACCGTCCTTGTGTTCGCCCCGACTCCTTTTATTTGCCTACATAAATCCCAAACGCCATGTGATCAACCAGTTGCTATATATGTAACAGTTATGTATTAATCTTCTCTTAGATTGTGATCCTTGTACTGTAGCTGGGAGCATAAGAGGATCGTCAATTACTCGGGTGGCGTAATTGTTGCACATAGATAATAAAAAACAATGCTGGTGGAGGAACATGTGGTTGCTTGCTCATTATGCTGACAGGAAAGAGGAACTTGGCTGACCTCTGCTGGGCTCTGACAGGCAGTGTTGCAGATGTTGATTACGGTTTATGATTTGATCCAGGATGTATATTAATTCTCGAGCTTCCCCTGACTTCTATTAAACGCACAATGGCTACGGGGATCATTAGAGAGTCTGTGCATCCTGCTGTTAACCCAGCAAAGAGCATCAGTTTACCAGCAGTAAATATGGAGTAATTTTTGTAATAAAACAGCAGGCTTCTTGAATATAATAATGTACATGCAAAAAATATACATTATGCAGGATTTCTAATTGGGAGTTTGCATGTGGAACGCCATCATTGATCACATACACAAGAAAGAGAGCAGAATCCGAGAGACTTTACTGAAAAGTGAAAAGAAGAATGATGGAGGGAGAGCAAGCAACACAGTGAGTGAGTGAGTGAGAAAGAGAGAGAGAGGGAAGCAGATGGCTGGAAATATAGCCTGCTAAATTATTCATCTAGGCTGGAGTCTGGAGATAGATAGATGGATAGGAGCTGGCATGGACACCTTTATTAGGATTCCAAGAGCTGGGAGGAGAGTGGTTCAAAATACTGTGATTGCCTTTTGAGACTAAGAAAAGTAAATGCATCAGGCCTGGGAGCAGCTATTTGCCGGAGGAATTAAACATCTTGTATTAAATGAAACTGCGAAATAAGAACTGATATGTTCATATACCGAACTTGTGAAGCCTAAAAATAAGTTTTAGCCAGTCATAGAAGTGAGTTGTTTCAACTGCAGTAATGTTTTCCTAAAGCCAATGCATGTATAGTGTAACAATTAAGAAACAAACTGAGGGAAAATCTTTTACAAATGCCTGTAGTCGACTCCATATGAGGTGATCCAGGATGCTGCGTGTCTGGAAAAACGCTGGGACGCTCAAAAGTCCCAGCTGCCCCTGACAGTTTGGGTTTCAGAACAAGTTGTCTCAACAGTGAGGTAGAATAAAAATGAAAAATGGCGAAGAGGGGAAACAACCCGGTTCGTAAAATAAGATTTGTGGTATGCGTCTGTGGTGAACGTCTAATGCAAGTCCGGGAGTCCTTGACTGGGTTTTTTAGGGTGTCCGATTTTACTGAGGAATGGATGAAGTTCCAGACTATAATTCATCAGAATGTCTTCCTCTGACGAGGATATCTAATTTGAATCTTGTAATTGTAGTAATTTCCAATCTTAACACTGTACCATGTATCTAAAATGTTTGCATCGAAAACCTTTATTTACCTTGAGATAGCTGTTGTTTGCTTCATTTCCCCCTCAGTTCAACATATGGAAACAGTAAATATGCTCCCTCCATGTTCTATTTTTCCTCTTCGCTTTGTGCATCATGTGCATCATATATGACTCTCCCAGATTCATAGACACACACAGACACAGATGCACACACACTCCTGAGTGGAGGGCTGCGGGGAAATAGAGCAGAGAGGAAGCTACGTGCCTTCGCCAAGCAAGGGCTGTCTGGTGTCATGGCAACCGGTGCAGATTACCCCACCCTCCATCAGTCAGAGAGAGAGGAGAGGAGAGAGGAGAGAGGGATGGGCACACACATGTATACAGTACACACATACGGGAATGTATGGAGACACACATCAAATTGTTACACAACATCCAAAATGCTTTTACAGGGTTTTCAATTATTTGACATTTTAAATAATCAGTTTCAATGTATAAACTGGTGCTTGTCAGCTTTTAAAATGTTTTCTGCATTAGCGATATTGTCTCCAACCATAGCAGTAAACACAAAAAACCCCTATTCGACAGGCGAGCACAAGGAGACAGCAGAGGTAGCAAGGAAGCGAGAAAGAAAATGAGCAGGGAGGGAATTTAAAAGGTGAGCGATGATGAGAGTGGTGCAGGGAGAGGTTGAGATGTGTGAAGGGGCCATAAACATATAGTAGAGCTAAATACGTCTGGGGGATATACTGTTATTAAAAGTAGTTAGGTTATCCAATAAACAGCTTTACTGTGGGGGTGGACAGTTTGCAACGTGTTAACGCGTTTCACGCCACCAGAGTCCTACTGAAGGGAATATAGCGGGACATATTATTCTCTAAGTGTGTATGTGTGTAGGTCAGTGCTGCAGCCTGAGAGGAGAGGAGGGATGCTGGGCAGGAGGAGAGCAGAGGCAGTGATACATGCACGAGCTGACATCAAGAGAGGGGGGAAGAAAAGGGGAAGAAGAGGAGAGAAGATATTAGAGTCTGCATGAGGCAAAAACAGGGTAGTTGGAGATTTTTTAGGCAAAAAAGCAAGAAAGATAGGGTGTGGAGGAGATAAATGGCACTAGCATGAAGAGAGGAAAAAAGGGATGGGGGGTGGGAGAAAAAGAAGGGAGGCAGAGACAGAAAAGGAAGGAGGAGGGGGGAGGGAGCTGAGGCCATTTGAGGATATTGACTGCGGCACAGGCTTAGCCATCGTCCACAGTTACATCACAGCTGAGCTCAAACTCAGGATGAACCACTCCTCTCTCTCTCTCTCTCTCTCTCTCTCTCTGTCACTGTCTCTTTCTTTGTTTCTGCCAACCTTAAAGCGCTTCAAAGCCAACTTTTGACCGTATGGCAATCAAGCAATGTAGACTGAGCATGTGCAATAGGATCTATCATTATTTTAATGGAATACACCAGGACGGGATCCAGAGCAGTCGTTTTCTCGTTGGCTTCCTTTGTCTTTGTGCTGCAGTCATCATCGGTAGCAGCAACATGGTTGTAATCAGCCTCATTAAGACTCTTGTACACATTGTAAACAAGGCGCCGCACTCATTTGATAGGATGTGTCCTCCACAGAGGAGCAGTCAGTGATTAGAAATCAATTAGCATTACCGCCATGACCATGGTACTGCACATAAAGTAAATCTGTCTTTAATGAAATAGCCACTCAGCGTCAGCAGGCCTATGACTTTGAAAAGATGAGCATTAAGAATATTAATTTGTTTACAACTTTTATTTATGCAGTGAAATCTGACTTAATGTTTTGCTCTTTTACAGCATCATTCTGCCTCAAACCTTTATAGTTGCACGCAGTCTATACCAGCTCTGCAGGAGCAGTCAGGGGTTCAGAACCCTGCTGCAGGGCACCCTGATATTATGTCAGTGTATGGAATGGTACTAATTTACCTTCCTTTCTCTAACTTGTGGATAATTTGGGAATTTGAGGCAATGTCACTTCCCATTTTCCACTGTGCTGCGTTCCGGCTGCACAGCGGTTTTATCTCGTCCTCCGCCATGCGCCATACCACACCGGGAGCGTCTCAGAAGCGGAGCGTCTTGCCTGCCCGACTCACAGATTTGGTCTCTACAAGTACTTGAAAGAACAATCACATGTTTATTAGCTAGCATCTACCTTCCACTCCAAGCACTTAAAATCCATGCCTTATGATTTCTAAAGTTGTCCTTATAAAAAGGATGTGTGATGTCTATTATGTTTTTCCACCTCCAAAATGAATCTCTCATCATCAGTGGTGTTGTAGAGGAGATGTATGTGATATTGGGGGTGTGTTTTGGTAAATTGACTGGATGCTCTACCTGTTTCACTTCCTGCTGTCCAAACGGCCCCTGGCTTGCATGAAAATAGACCTGTCGCGTATCTTTAGTGGAGCGGACAGCCGCTTCACACGCGCTTCTGTGATGCGCCGTGTTGCAGGTGGTGGAATATCAAGCATGGACTTGAATGGCCTCGAGACGGTCATTGCGCCTCTGGAACGCAACGCAGACGCAACCGGTGGAAAATAGTGTTAAGTCCCACTAGGCTCTACCTGTAACCTGCAAATAATTCCACATGAAGCATTATTTTCCTTCAAAGGTTGGCTCACTTTTCTTTCATTTTCAAGGTCTGCGGTTCATTTGTCATTGTACAACACAGGCCTTCATAAAATCTAAACAAAACCAGTAGTGCATTTCTCTAGTGCATTTTTAAAATTTGCATCAGGAGAAATGTAAACAGCAGCAACAGAAACACTGTTGGTAAGTGTATCTCAGAAATAAAATGGATAGAAAGGCCATTTCAATTTAAATCAACGTAGCAGAATGTTCAGAGCAGCAGCCATTTTATTTGTACCATAGCCATGGTACTTCCATATAAGCCAAACTTCCGGCAAGTCGTGGAGGTGAGGTTTTGCAGTAACGGACAAACAAGCCGTGGAGTAGTAACATTACGAGGCAGAGAGCCAGCCGCCAAATGAGTCAAATTAACTTAATACTTTATCCGCACAAAGCACATTGCTTCCTCACATGAGTGACAGCTTTATTTGACTCGTTTTCTGTGAACGATGTGGCAAAGGGGTAAGGTGGAGTTAGCAAGCTAACGTTAGCCAACTAACAGGTCGTCCAGTGGCTGGCTGGCTAACTGGTTCCACCGTGCTTTTATGCTGCATTAGTTACAGAGAATGAGATAACAACAAATTAAAACAAAAATGTAGCGAAGCTCATGGGAGCTACTGGTCGCCACATCTGCATGCACTGTTGTAATTGCCAGGAAGCAGCAGAGAATGTCTTGCTCTGGCTTTACCTTCAATAAGAAAGCTTAATTTGTAAGGATGTACTGTTGTGACTTTCTCTCTCCAGTTGCCAATACTTCAACTCAGGGTATCTTCTCATACCTATCACCGATCCAATACCACTGCTCTTTTTTTCCCCAAATTTAAAATCTACACCACACTGTGTGGAACTCAATGGAATTTTTTTTTTTTAAATTTACGAAGAAGGCAATGCAATTGGAATGTGACACATAATACATATGGAGATGGCTTGGCTCACGTGATCAGATCTCAGTCAGGTTTAAATGCTGTCTGTACAATTGGCCACATTCTTCCAAAAAACGTCTACCACCCAAAGGTCACCCAACTCCCAGGGCCAGACTAATCTTGCCCAGACAATTAGTTACTTAGGAATTATTCCTTCCTCCCACTATTGGTGCAAACTGTACAGCGTTCTATGCTAGAATATATCTAGCCACAGATTTTCTGTGTGGTAACATTCATTCGGGAATATGCCACATACATAAACAAAACTGAAAAAAGGAGGGTCTTAACTAGACTAGATAACTAGATTTGGACACACTTAAACCCTTTTTAGTCATAAGACACAGGCAGGTCAGGTTATCAGTTAAAGGTGCTCTAAGCGATGTCACGCGTTTTTTAGGCTAAAACATTTTTTGTCACATACAGCAAACATCTCCTCACTATCCGTGAGCTGCCTGTCCCCTGAACAAACGCTGTCTCTGTAGACAGCCCAGGCTCCACAAACGGCAACAAAAACAATCTGTGCCAACTTGCACCACACAACATATTAAACAGTCTTCCAGCGTTCCAGCCAATAACCGACAAGAAGGATTTGGGGATGGGGGGTGGGGGGTTAGTGCACGGAAGCATGGAAGGGAGGGAGAGGGGACGGGATGAGGAGGAGGGAGGGGCGAGCTAGCCTTGTTTTGTTTGAAAATACTTTGAACGTCAACAAGAAGTAACGTCACCCAACATCGCTTAGAGCACCTTTAATCAGTCCCTCCAGAAAAACGTGATTATGCGATCGCAAAATTCAATGCATAATCAGCCAAAGTCCACATATTTATGCGGGGGCTGCATTTTTTCAAATATGCCGCACTTTCGCCGCATAAATTGTCGATTTCTGCGCAAAATATGCGGGGCTTGCATGATTTCATAATTCTCGCATTTTTGTTGCAAAAAAGTCACATATATCTTACTTCACACAAGAGCAGCCATTTTCCCCTGTTGCCATGGGAACGTTATGAAGTGACGTAATTACGCGACGTGAACATCATCGAAAAGCTGCAAACCCCGCAATGAAGCCATGATGAAACCGCAGTTTTTGCAAGTTCCCGCAATTTCATCGCATAAAATTGCATAAATATCCTGCATATTCCATCGCATTTTTTAAGAAAACGTGCCGCATAATCAAGGATTTTTGCCCGCAACAATCACAAAAAAACTCCGCATTTTTCTGGAAGGACTGTTTAATGGTTGAAATTCAACATTTTACCTTCATCCACTTAAGTACTAACCATCAGAATAATCCTCCCAGTTGGCTAAATTATAGTGTCTCTGATTATGTAGGTATTAACTTGTCTCATCTATTTCTCTCCTCAGGAGCTGCCAGGACAGCAGACTGAAACCTACAGGTGTCACCTGTAGTGATATGTAAGTACTCATGTGTCATATACCTTATACAGGTATAGTTGAGCAGATGAAAGCAAGTGTGTTGGAGAGAGTTTTGAAGTTTTGGGATGACAGACTGGTAGTGGTCTGTGTTCCAGTGTGAGGTGTGTTATTGAGACCATTATCACTATAAGGTAGTAACACAGCATGTGAGAACAGAGACAACACAGATTCAAAACAGTACGATTCAGAATCTTGCCTACACCTTATACTTGGTTACACATACTGTACTCGAGCTAATGTTTACTTTGATACAGTGCTTATTTTTGTGCATTCACTTTATTTTTTCATTTTCACACACTGGTTGTAATCCATACAACATTTTTGCTACTGCTCTACTAACATGCCCATGTCCAAACTCATGGGGGAATGAAGCATACTGTACATGGCAGGGAAATCTACAGTATTTCACAATTAACGCTCCATTCAGAATCAGCTGCATCTACCGTGTATCACTCCAAGCAGTGACATTTTCCTTTTTTTCAAATGTTTTATTTGCAACTGCCACTTTATCTTCCTCAGTGCTTCAGTGGACATGTCCCAAAAGTCTCCCCTGCATTCTCTGCCCTTGATGTGCCAACAAGAGGATGTTTGAAATACTGTGCATACACATAGTTTGCGCAGGTTCTACAGTAATTTGAAATACTGGCAGAACTGAAGAGACGAGTGTTGAACATGTCAGGTTCCTGTGTCCTCTCTGTCTCACTTTTTGTCTCTGTCCCTGTGCGATGCAGCTGTTAGCGTTCTGTATTCATCACCCTATAAATACAGCAGCTGACTGATGGACCCTGCAGCAGCTGTCTGCTGTCCAATAGAACATGGACACACAATGTACACACAGATACAAATACAAATGTGCAGAAACACATATGTTGTGTTTGTTGTTGTAAAAGAATTTCATGGACTCCTTCTAGTGGGAGGAAAGCCAACATTAGTCCAACACCAGCATCATTTCTTTCTTTCATCTGTCTTTTTACAGAATTCCTGTATTACAATTTGTTCACCAAGCAAAGTATTACTTGTTTTATCATTGGCTACATTTCACTAGATTCATGAGTCAAACGAATTATGGCATTGCTCGGGCTAGTATGATTTTTAAAAAATCCATCACCCTCATTTAATTAATAGAAAGTCGCTTATCTGTTAGGATTATGGCTGTTCAATTCTATGATTTTTGATTGTTTAATTTATATTTATATTTATAATTAATTTTTATTCTATGTATGACTGTTTTCATTTCAAAAATATCTTAAATATCCCTCAGAACTTGTGTTGTTTTTTCATGGTGGAAAGTGATAAAATAACAATTTACTGCAAGAAATTGTGGAAATCTCCACTATAAACTACAAATAATAATGACACACTATGATACCCAACATATCAAGGGTGAAGCTGATATATACTGTATATCAGCTTAAGCCATTTAACAACATTTAAAAATGAAATGAATGTGGATGGAAAAACCCAATGGGAGTGTTTCCCTCCTCTGTCTACCACACCTGACAGCAGAGAGTGGCAGTGAAACAATGATGCGGATGTTGAGGATCCCACATTTATCCTCACTATTCAGCACTGCAGCAGCTGCACAGACATAAGGAGAGGCATCATTACAGCGGACCATGGTCTGTTAATAGGCTCGCGACGTGGGGGGCCTGCCGGCTCTGCACGGGGCTCATGAGAGAGGAGAGGAGGGCAGGGAGAGCAAGGGGAGGGCAGGGGTTAGGGAGGAGGACTAGATCTGGAATAAGTGTTTAAGACAGGACGAGCAGGGCTGGAAGGGTGAGAGGGAGAAGGAGTGAAAAGGAGTTTGTAGTATAGGGTGTATTTTTATCTTTCCAGAATGAAATTGCATCAATGGATCTGGTATTGCTTGCCAATTTCTGCTGCGAAATGGCTGTAACCCAGCACGCATTTAGATGATGAATCAGCGTTGATATGATGGCAGCTGTTTTGAAAACCTGCGAAAATGAAAGCTGAGTTATCTGCAACCATCCATAGCTACTAATCAAAATATTTTATCCTAATTTTAGAAGCTGTACAGTAACTGATATTTTCTAATAACAAAGTATCAAATTACAATGTTGAATGAAAGGGGTCGCTTGTTGTGATGAATTTACAGAGAAGTATCAGATTAATCTACAGCTTTCTTTGGCTTTAGTTTTAAAGTGAGTTTCAGCTTATTGTTATCCGTCCCGCAGCAGTTTTACTGTTTTGGTTCACTCTCACCGCCCTCATTGCGTTGTTTTCGTGTGCAGCAGGCAGCGGTTTTCAAAGAAAAAGCTCTTTAAACCCACTGTACACTACCTGCTCAGCACCAAACAGAACACAGACACAGTTACATAGTGACTAGCTGATGAACACAGTGGAGCAATTTGCAGCTGAAGAGTCAGATGTTTTTCTCTCTATTTTTCTATCTCTATTTTTTGTCTGATGGAGACCAAAAATAAAGCTAAAAGAACAGTGAATATTGGACCTATATTCACCAGATGGACATACAATATTACTCAGGTATGTAATCTGTTATAGTTCTTAAACTTTGCCACATCCCTTCTGGAATTGTAGTTCAACTTTCTTCCTGTGGTCCATTTTTTGCCTCCTTAATTTCTCTTTTTTTTACATTGTAGGCTGCTGCTTCCTAATTGTCCATATTTCCAGGCTGCAGTGTGTGTTTCTGGCCTCCCGGATGGTTCTGGTAATCCATGGTTTCTGGTTGTGGAATGAGTTTTGGATACAGTTGCTTCTGTTGTTTTTCAAATTAAAACTACCACAGACTCAGTGAATCCACGGATGTCATTGATGACGTCGACAATGGTAGTCTGGAACGTGCTCCAGACTGCGTTGAGCAGTGCAGACTGTAGGGCGGCTTCTGATTGGCCTGACCATGTTCTCAGCCACTGGGGGCATGCGCCGTTGTTTGTTTACATACTTTGACCTCAGCAAGATGCCGGCATGGTCGCTCTTCAAGAACGCAGCTAGCGATTCCGCTCTGTAGCCATTTTGAGTGGCATGTAGTAGTGATCCAGAGTGTTTATTCCCCTTGTGGCTCAGTCAATATGTTGATGGAAGTCAGGCATAACTTCTTATGGTTCAGGTCTTTTTAGTTCCCAAAGATCAGACAGGGCAGCCTCTGTACTCATCTGTGGTGGAATGTAGATCACTGGTATGATTACTTTCATGCTAGTCTCGAATTGCGAGACCTATCTCCATAGCGCTGCGGAGGATGGTCTGGCTAGTCAACACAACATTCCGGGATAGGAGAAAAACTTGCTCTAGTTTATTGGCATTTCTTTAAACCAATCAGAATCGTCTTTGGCGGTGCTAGGCATCAGATGCAGGTATGGTGCCTCTGCAAAATAGTTGCGGGAAGGAACTTGTTTTGGTGGAACATGTGCACATAGGGAAGCGAGCTCTGGAATTAAAATGGCTGAATGAAGAAAACTTAAAAACCAGATGATTCTCGGGAAGTTCTGGAGTTTTAATGAGCAACTTTTTTTCTGTAATTTCTAAGCAGATTGATGGACATCAGAGATAATGATATCCTCTGTTCCATGCATCTGGCAGCCTCTCCAGTTTGTTTGTTGTTGTGTGTGTGTGCATGTGTTGTCTGAGCCTCTTTTTGACCTTCAGAAAGTACTGCCATGCACTCTTGCCACGCTCCCAGTCACTCTCCCATTGTGAGAAGTTGAGCGTTCGCCTGCGGGAAAGAAAAGGTGCGGACATTTTAGGAAAGAACGTAATTTGCAGGCTTTTCTTTGTGTGTGTTTGTGTGTGTGTGTGCGTGTGTGTCTTTCTCCTGCTGTTCCCGGCCGTCTGAAGGGCATGCCATCCCCATGCTCAGCTTCATGGAGAGTTGCCAATGCTGACGGCTGCGGCTGCTGCTGCACTGTGTCTGCTCATGCTTCCCCCACTGCAGGGCATTGATTAAGTGTCACAGCTATGCCTCACCTGCTGGAACCAGCCAATACCAATACAGCTGATGCTCCAGCCAGCCAATACCAAAGCAGGGAAAGGTTTGGAAAGGCTGGAGACAAACCGGCAGCCAGCAGACCAGTGTTGTTGTTTTTTTCCCCTGGTGAAAAAAAAAGAGAAAGTATCATGGAGGAGGAGTAGAAGAAAGATGGAGGGTGAAGGAAGGCGGGGAGGGGTAGAAATGTAGAGAAATTGATAGGAAGGGTAAAAGGTAATGAAGCACGGTGAGATGGATGACGGAGGAGAAAGGGACAATGGCTGGGAAGGAGGGAGCTATTGAAAGAGAGATAGGAAGAAAGACGAGACAAAAAAGAAAAAAACTGCTTTTGAAATAGCCATAGGGATGAGCAGATTTTAGGGAAATGGGCAAGGAGACTGTATTCGTGATCACACACATACCGACACACACACATACATATTTTGAGCTTTTTCACAGTGCTTTAATGAAGCTGTCAAAATGAAAAATGAGCTAGTCACATCTAATAACTCGAGAAGTTAAGAAGCAAACTTTTCATGCAGAACTGTGGAGGAAAGTGGATTCTGTGCTGTTGAGCGCGAGCAGAGCAGACGTACAGTATTTGTCAACGTTGAAACATTGATCGTATTGCTTCAGTGCAGCAGAAGTATGAAAGGGATTCACCATAGCATGGATTGATTTGCGGTCTAAAGTATTAGACACAGTTTGAAAGAGAGTAATTAACTGATACACTGAATGAGTTTGTGTTTCTTGTCACCTGGCGAATGTAAATCCAATATTTACTCTCTTTTAGCTCTATCTTTGGTCTCTACCAACTCCTGAGAAAAATATCTGGCTCTACAGCTGTTAAATGCTCCACTATATTCACCAGCTAGTCGCTAGCTTCTTTATGTCTGCTGTTTGGATAGAGCACATTACATCATTATTTTCATTGAAAAACATATTGAAATGATTATGTTGTGATTTTTGCGGGGATCTGTACCAAACAAAGATGTTTACTTAAGTCAGTAGAATATTATGTGTAGGCTAGGACGTCTCTGCAGACATTTTTGAATTTAAAATTTTTTTTTGACAGCATTACAATATTCTGTTTGCAAATAAAATGCATGCATGCACCAGCTTTGTCTTGTGCATCATGTCTAGTACGTGTTTGCATCATTTCCTGTGAATCTCTTGTGCAAAGGCACGCTCTGCTAGTAATGACAACTACTCTAGATATTACAGAACGCAAATCCATTAAATAGCTATTGCTGAAAAATGCCAGCCATAAATGGTATCAAAAAGGGTTTAACTTAAACATTAGAGCATGCATATAAACACATTATAATTGCCAGTACAATTTAAACAGTGAGTCTTAATTAGTGACAAAATTGAGCTGTTTAATTTTAGTGGCCTGTCTCTGTCTGTCTGACCTTCTCTATGACCGTCTTTCTTACGTCTCATACACTGGAGCTAGCTGCTGAGGGTGGATGCAGAGGTGTGTGTGTGTGTGTGTGTGTGTGTGTGCGCCTTTGGTTTGAAGCATATGGGTTTGTTGTTTGTGTGGGGGCAGGTGCGAATGCATGGAAGCAAATGCCATCTACTGAGTGTCAAATAAGGTAATTACAGACTGAGAAAAGCTGCCCAGAGCCCAGATTTATTGTGTGTGTCATGTTAGACTATTTTTTATTAATCTGGGTACATCCATAAACATGCATACATGTGTATTATATAGTTTTCTTGGGTTTTTACTTGAAAAAGAAAGAGAGATTGTGTTTGAACGGGGTGGGGCAGGCAGCAAAAGAAAAATAAGACAGAGGACCAGACAGAGTCAGACAGACAGTCAGACAGAGAGGCGTTACCTCACACTCTTGTTGTAAATGGTCTTTTTTTGATTGTCAGTAATGTATTCCCAGATGTATTTTACCATCTATATTATTAGCACAGCCGCGCTCGTGCTATTTTGATTCGCCAACAGGGAATAAAAGCTCCAGTGATTGGATTTGTGTCTCTTTTTAAAGTGCTGATATTGCTTGTGCATAGACAGTATGTTTGAATAGGGGTCCAGTGGTTTGAAGCTGCACATAGACAAAATGTATTGTCAATAGTTTGTGACTGTATAGAGCATTAAAAAACTTCTATGGCAAAATATTTTGTTCTTGTTAGAGAGGAAAAATCTGTCTTTCGACATCAAATCTTTCCATTAAAAGCCAGATGAATTATATTCTTTTTGATTTAGTAGGCTACTCAACAAGATAATGAGGCACATGGTCTGCTGACAGTCGGAAGACCTCTGCAATATACAATATTAGTTCTTAATGAGTACTGTGATTATAAAAGACCTTGGCTTAGCATATATTAAGGACAATACCTGTTTTCAGTTTTTCCTAAAAGCCATTTATTAAATGCAACTTTCAGTTTGTGTTGATTGTAGCGGCCGCTTTGGACCAAAGTGGTAGTGTTTTTACCACACCTGCTGTCGTAAAGGTCTTTTCTGTATGGTGCTGTATTGCCCAGTGTGTAATACTGAGTTAGTGTTACCAGGAGGTCATATAGTTGCGACAAATGTTTTGCTCAGACAGAAAATTATTAATTTCCAATAAGAGAATAAGTTACAGATGCACCGTTGCATTTCAAGTGTTGCATACGGTAACCTAGCCTACTTTGGATGTCTCATGAGATAAACCGGGTAACACTGTCACTGTCACGAGCCAAAGCAATAAGAAGTTGTTGTAGCAACCAACGTAATAATAACTTAGATTAATACAGCACATTTCATGAAACCCACGGACACTTTACACAAGTACAGGGGGACAAGGGAAATAAAAAATAGTAGGCCAACACAAACAAGGACTGAAAATAAATAAAACCGGGCGCTAAATGGAAGGGGGACGTATTATAATGTCTGCTACTGATGTATAACCACACTGCACGTTGTAAGGTTATTTTATGAATGAAATAAACATATTACATACCTAAGGGCATACATATTGACCGTCGTCTGTACTTTCCCTTTTAGCTTTTAGTAGTATGTTTAATTTCCTTCTTTTCTGTGATGATCCTGCCCCAGTATCACCCATAACTACAACAGATCATTTCTAAAATAAAATTAAAATACAATTAGGCCTGTATAAAGAAATTTCCTGCTACCTTTGACCTGGCTGCATAGGCTTTTCCGGTGTTACAAAGAAATCTGTGACCCGTCAGAATGTGTTACTGTAGAGTCGTTCTACCTGCCCTAAATCATTTTGTGATTTGCAGAAAAAGTCGGACCTGGGCAAAGGCATGAATAAAAACTATATAAAAATAGCGTTCTTTTCACTGTTAGTCTCGTTTGCTGTTACAGGTCCTTTATGGTCATTAGATGGAAAAATTACACAGTTTCAGAAACATTACAAAGTTACATATAGTAACTTTAAAGTCCAAATACAGATTTGGTAAAATGGAATTTCCACAGTCAGTCCTTTCGTCAGTGCTTCTGTCCTTGTACTGACTAATGCTCAACATGGATCTGGAATCAATATATTTATTCCATCAACACGAAAAATGCTGCTAATCCTAGCTGATTATACAACTCTCACAAATCCTGATGAAGCAGATTTGCTGAATGTTTGACCTAAGAATGTGTTTGTATCAAATATCAACTTTGACTGTTGCTTAATCTGTCATGGATATTCAATGTAATAGAAAAATACTTCATGAAGTTCAGTTTTTCAATGCTTTAAGTTTGTGCTCTGTGCTCTGACAACATTCAATTCCTGTTTTGCGCTTGAAAGCAATTTGGCAGATTTCCCTGCAAATACAACTCACACAAAGTAAAATGCACTGCAGTGGCTCATAGACTCTGCCAATCTACTCAATGAAGATCTTGTTTTCTTAATCGATTAATTATATGCTGCAAAATTTAATGACAGATTTTTGTTGTAAGTTAGTAATTTACATTTTGATACACTGTATATATGGAGGAAATATTTATTCATAATTCAAATTGAAAGTCCAAAGAGAAAACGAAGTGAGATCAAATTAAAAATATTATTATTTTACTACTCTACTAGGAAAAATCATGCCATAATTAAATTTAGAAAAGAAAATGGAAACTGAAAAAGCAAAGTTGAAATGTAAAATGATAATTTGAAAATGTAAAGTTCAATGTAAAAAGTCAAATTTAAAATGCAAAGATTAAATATAAATGCTTAAACTGAAATCTTTGAAATCTTTTATTGAATGACAGAAACATCAAATATGAAACTCAAAATGTGAAATGGAAAAGCTTAAATAGAAATACTTAAATTAAAATCTCAAATAGAAAAAAATAATGAATAATTTTCAATTTGAAGTTTTATCTTTTGAATTTTACATTTGGTAATTGCCTTTTGACATTTTAAGATTCACCATTGCTATTTCTATTTAACATTAAGGCTTTTCATTTTGAAGTGACACTTGTCAATTCAAATGAGGAGGCGTGGCCTAACGGCTGGTGGGAGGGTTGAGAGACTTCCAGCGGAGACAGCGGAGTCTCTGAGCTTCATTGGCCGGCCGGCCGCAACTAGCTGGCTTGTCATGTTAGACTAGAGGGTCCCGAGTCCGACAATTTTCGTCCGTTATTTCACCACTAAATTCACTTCTGAGAACGTTTTAGGCGAGAAATGAACTGTTTTGATTTCGAATATAGTCTTGCGCAAATCGTTGCCGAATTGACAATTTACTTCAAAGTTTTCGGAGTTGAGAAGCTCCATAAAGTGACGTGACAGTCAGCTGGCGCCTGCCGGGGCCGCTACCTCGTTGCTCGGAGACCCCGCTGTAAACTGGAGGTCCATCATGTCCATCATAAGATGGACGGGAACCTGTGGTTCATTGCATTTTCGGAGTTAAACTCACTCTCTCTCTCACACACACACACACACACACACACACACACACACACACACACACAGCTTTTGGAACTTTTTGGAAGTCTCTCAACCCTCCCACCAGCCGTTAGGCCACGCCTCCTCATTTGAATTGACAAGTGTCACTTCAAAATGAAAAGCCTTAATGTTAAATAGAAATAGCAATGGTGAATCTTAAAATGTCAAAAGGCAATTACCAAATGTAAAATTCAAAAGATAAAACTTCAAATTGAAAATTATTCATTATTTTTTTCTATTTGAGATTTTAATTTAAGTATTTCTATTTAAGCTTTTCCATTTCACATTTTGAGTTTCATATTTGATGTTTCTGTCATTCAATAAAAGATTTCAAAGATTTCAGTTTAAGCATTTATATTTAAGCTTTGCATTTTAAATTTGACTTTTTACATTGAACTTTACATTTTCAAATTATCATTTTACATTTCAACTTTGCTTTTTTAGTAATATATATATATATATATATATATATATATATATATATATATATATATGCATACATACATACACTGTATACTGTTACATTCCTGCATATTTCTAGGATATCTCCATGTTTGCACAGAGACATCAACATACAATGGAGTGTATGTATAGAAATGTAGGGCGGCACAGAGGAGGAGGGGGGAGGCTGGCAGACTGATATGCTGACACAGAGAGACATTTCGCTCCCAACAGTTCATCTTCACCACCTGACAGAACCTGCTGTAAGGTGACCCGAGTAACGTACATCATGCACTCACAATCACTTTGTCTAGTGTACACACACACACACACACACACACACACACACACTTACACACTTACACACACACACACACACACACACACACACACACACACACACACACACACACACACACACTCTAACATGAAACAATAGATGCATGTACAGGATGATATGCAGTGTAGCTGCACTCCAGTAAGTATGAGATAGATGTAAATTTCAGACTTCCAACAGTCCCAGACAGCCTTGTACCTGCAGCCTCTTTCTGCTCTGCCTGGTATGCATGGACAACTCATGTTATTTGGTGTATGTGTACGGTTTTGTGTGTTTACACTGTGTGTGTGTGTGTGTGTGTGTGTGTGTGTGTGTGTGTGTGTGTGTGTGTGTGTGTGTGTGTGTGTGTGTTGCAGTAACAGAACAAAGGATCCTTTTGTACAACAGACCTGTGGCTTCAATGTCTCCTCAACAAACACTTTGGGTGCTGCATGTATTTTCATGTATGCTCATCTGTGCTGCCAACATGTGTGTGTTTTCTCACTCATTGTTTATCAGAAGAGACTTGAGCTTGAATTCAGTGTATTTTTGTCCCTGTGGAGTGCAGCCCCAGGGCCGGGCTGACTTTAGGCCTCCTGCTTTTTGTCAGACCCCGCTCGCAGTTCTCTCCTTAAAACAGCTACACCACTGTTGTCGTGAAGGCAACATTTCAATTTGATATGATAGTCAAAGAAAGTATTGTTACAAGCTGACAGATCAAACGTTGAGTGAAAAATATAGACTCTCTCTTGAACAACAATGAAAAACATCAGTAATGAGTAGGGCTGTCTCTAACGATTACTTTTGTCATCGATTAATCTAACGATTCTTTTTTGGATTAATTTGCATATTATTGTAAAGATTTTTGAACTGAACTTTGGAGAATCAGTATTTTTACCGGTGCCGCAGGAAATTCCACCGGATGCATGTCTTTTCCATTTCCTTCCGCTTTCTTTGTGTGGATTTATGAGGACTATTGTTAACTGCTCCTCAGATCTCTGCATGGCAATTTGAGACAGCTAGCTAGACTATCTGTCTAATCTGAGTTTTCTCATGCACGACAATTTGCTGTGTGGACTAGCGAGTACTAGTAAAGCGAGACTAGGGAAATGCAACGCTGCCAAGCCGCAGCCGAGCAACGTGCGGTGCTGTGACGTGTAGTTACATTTTTCAAGAGGTGCACGTCAGGCTACGGTGTAGGGTCCGTGTCTCCACGTACCTACGTACATAGCCACGGCGTAGATTTAATGCAG